>NC_087114.1:3779613-4083363 GCF_963855985.1 Ostrinia nubilalis | reverse complement strand
AGGTAGAGTCTCATGTGGTTGACTGTACTTATTGCTGCTCTTGTTTTGTGCCTAGAGCTAGATCTATTGTTTTATAACTTACTAGCTTTTGAAAGCGGCTTCACTCGCATGAAATTCAGTTTATCGCAGATTAATATTATAGCCAATCTGTTAGTATTTATGTCACATTATTTATAGTATTTATATTTAGACAATTTATATTATACTGTATTTTTATCAAAATCAGTTCAGTAATTTTGGCGTGAAAAATTTTCATTTGTATTTTTTTATTGCATGATTGAGTTGGTTTCTAATCGAGTAGGTATTTTAAAACCAAAGCTACTTTAATATCTATAACTCGTATTCATGGCTGAGATCGTGGAAGATCTAGGCACAATGCTCGATGGCCTTAATAGAGTCTCTTAACAAGTGGGTCTCAAAATGAACATGGACAAGATTTAAAAATCATGTCTAAAGACCGAGTTGCACCCACTCCTCTAGAAGTAGGAGACTCTACACTCGAAGTTCTTGAAAATAATTACCTGGGACAAACAGTCCAGTTAGGTAGGTCTAACTTCGAAAAAACAATGTTTTTCAGTTGTAATCCAACCTTTTCAAACTGAAGAAGGTTTTCAGGCGCCGCCCACCGTGCCGTTTCCGCCATATTTATTATTATTACGACAAAAACGTGTGCGGTTAACCTACATTTCTTTTTTTAGGGTTCCCTATGGTTATTAAAAACCCCAGAATTTAAATTTTTTTGAGTGTATGGACTAAAATATAACGCAAGTTACACCTAACATTGTAAATTGTATTTATTGTTTAAAAGAATAGCCTGCTGACAAAGGTAGATAGAAAAATCATTATTATAATCAGGAAGTAGTATTAAGTAAGGAAAAGTATGCATCAATTTGGGATAGTTAAAAGTAGTCAAAAAAAGTCAAAAGATTTTAAGAAACTATTTAATCAAAGCCGATATTATGTTTATCTGAAGTGGTGGTACGGCAAGCTATATTAGAAGATAGCGTTTCGAACTTTTATTCGAAGCAGACAAAACCTTTAAATTAAATAGTACGGAACGCCGACTCTTCGCGGCGGTCACCGGCTTAACCAATTATTTTTTTTAATTTTCTCACTCAGCCTCTCGGCCGTTCCGCTTTAATATCGGCAACGTCTTAATTTTAACGTTTATTTGCTTGCTATTGTTTTACTAATAATTTGTTGTGATTTGAATTGAAGGATTGAATTTACTTTAGAAAAAGAGTAGGATTTAAAAAATCATTTATTTGGGAGTATAGTGAGTTATGTATGATTTTCGTACGGCTCTTCCCGTGTTGATATCGGTTTGTCACCGAAAGCTTTATCGCCTATTTTTTATTTATTCCAGGGTCTCAAACGTATCGTTCGTTCGTTCGTTTCAGCCAAATGACGTCCACTGCTGGACAAAGGCCTCCTCCAAGCTTTTCCACAATGCACGGTCCTGCGCTGCCCGCATCCAGGCTCTTCCCGCGACCTTTACCAGATCGTCGGTCCACCTAGTGGGAGGCCTGCCCACACTACGTCTTCCGGCTCGACGGTTAAAACATCATTGTGACAAAAATATTCCTTACTAGCTGTACCCGCGACTTCGTACGCGTGAAAACGCATTTTCGCAACATTTTTAATTGTTGCTCTGCTCCTATTAATCGTAGCGTGATTTCGTATAGCCTATAGCCTTCCTCAATAAATGGGCTATCTAACACTGAAATAATTTTTCAAATCGGACCAGTAGTTCCGGAGATTAGCGCGTTCAAGTAAACAAACAAACTCTTCAGCTTTCTAATATTAGTATAGATTTCTGATATTATATATAGGTATCCTTAATCACGTCACCACGGAACCCCAAAACGTGTACATGTCGCGTCGTGTCGAACAGAATATCTTCGCTGCTGAAACCTGATAAATCAATTCAGAGGGAAAATCACTAGCGCCAACATGTCACGCAATTATGTACCTTAGTGGCCGCAATTTATGTGCGAGAGCGATTTAGACTTACTTGACTTAAGGTCCTATGTGTCCCCTAGATGGGGCAGAGGGCGTCCACAACATTCTCCATCGCGTTCGGTCTTGAGCTTCGCGTTTGATCTCGCTCCAAGTCTTGCCGATTTTCTTCACCTCGTCTGCTACAGTGCGCCGCCAAGTTTGCTTGGGATTTTATCACACATTTTTAGGGCACTGATTCGGAGTTTAAGACGAAATTCTGCAATCAGTGTGTGTTACCAGTGATGGCATATGGTTCCAAAACATGGCCTCTCTAGGCCTGAAAAAGCTCAATGTGGCACAGCGTGCTATGCAGAGGGCTATGCTCGGTATTTCTTTACGAGATCGAATCAGATCAGGAGATCCGTAAATAAACTAAAGTCTCTGACATAGCCCGACGGATTAGCAAGCTAAAATGGCAATGGGCAGGGCACATAGTACGCAGAACTGACGGCCGATGGGGCAGCAAGGTTCTAGAGTGAAGGTCACGTAAAAGCGAAGCGTGAGACGGCCATCTACAAGGTAGACCGACGATCTCTGAAAGGTAGGAAGGCTCTGGATGCAGGCCGCTACCAACCAGTCAATATGGAAATCATTTGCTTTTGTTAAACCAGAGAGGGTCATTTTCCTGCAAATGAGGGTAAATGATGGGATTTAAGACTTACCTTTGCGCCACTTGTACATGTACCTACCTACTAGTCATTGTGTGCTGTTTTAAGCGGTTAAATCAAGCGCTATAAAAATCTACTTAATTCGCTTTAGCATAATATCTGAAGTCTCGCTGACGTTAGCCATCTCAAAAACACCCTCCCGTGCCGCTGCCTTACCTCAGACACTGACTCAGTTAATCGCTAGACCTTTATTAGTTTTTCTGAGTCGCTGTCGCTCACGTTTCACGCCAGAGCGTTAAATGCTAACGCTTGCAACCAGATAGCGGGCGCGGCGAGCCGAGCGGCCGCGGCGTAAGAGCGACGGCACAACTTTTAATTACCGATAATAATATAACTATAGGTCTTTTTGCATGGAAATTGTAATGAAACTCATATTTACAGAACAAAATATCTATATAAATAAAAATGAATTGCTGTTCGTTAGTCTGATTAAAACTCGAGAACGGCTGGGCCGATTGAGCTGATTTTGGTTTTAAAATGTTTGTCGTAGTCCAGGGTAGGTCTAAACGGTGAGCAAATAAGGAAAAATTGCGATGCTTATTTATTGCCTTTAAGGTGGAACAGAGTTCGCCGGGTCAGCTAGTTTTCTAAAAAAAATTAAGGTTAGCGTATATTTTCAGACTATTTTGTAACTTACCAGAAATCGAGCAGAACTTAACCAAGTGCCTTTTTCGCACGCGTTTTCAGGAAAAAGACCTTAACGCCCGTATTCACAAACATTACTATGAGGTCTCACAGTGCGCGTGGACGCACAGGGTGATACAAAAACCAATCACAGAGCTCTATTCAACGCTGTGCGTCCGATTTGCTGCTTCACATAAGCAAGCATCGTTTGTGAATACGGGCGTAAGTACGGTATTGGCAAATACACGACTAAGTAACATCCTGCTTCAAACGTTAATTTGAAAGAGTCCTTTTGAAAAAGCTAAATGCGATCTTTACAAACAAAGAATGAATTGTGATAAATTTTCTAATAATTTTCTCAAGTATGGGAATACTTGAGAAATGTATTGATTCCCTATTCAATTCAACCCTTTACTAGATTATACTTTTATTTTCGAGACAAAAACAGCTTAGTATCCTAGCTCTAATATTATTTTCTAGGTAAGTATAGCAAAATTCATTAAAATTACTTTATTTCATGTGAAAAAGTAACAGACATGACTTCGCCCGTGTGAATATTTTTCTGTCACAGAAAATCTTTCAAAAACCGGGATAAAAACTATCCTCTATTTTTCCCGGGACTCGTTTATCTCTATAACAAACCTCATCAAAATCCGTTCAATGGTTTAGGCGTGAAAGCGTAACAGACAGTCTTATTTTCGCATAACACATTAACTAATACCCATAAAGTTCACGAGTCATCCATTCATAAACCATCAGTTTTCCCATAGACGGCCTACCCCCGGGGTGAACGACCCGAGGGGAGGGTAGGGCTGCGCTCTCATGCTCCGGTGGTTTGAGGTGGCAAGTCGCGGGTTCGACGCGTTTTACGCGTGTGTGAAGTTTAGAGATTTGTTTTTTCTACTTTGAAATTGGTATTTTTTTGCTTGAAAGTTTTTTCTAATCGCACATTCAAGTCGTTATTAGTGCAAATAAAAACTCTAGAGTGTATAGATTTTTGTATAATCATTTTTAGGTACTTAATAGGTATTTATCTTTTAGTTTTTCTCTTCTGTTGATTTCTCTAAGATTCGATAGCGCTAAAAAATCATAAGACGTTATTGCAAAGGCTCCTCGAGTTTAAGAGCAAGACGATAAAATTGTATGTTTGATTTTGATTTCAATTACAGTATACTGTATTTAATTTAAGTACTCTAGTTTTAATTTTAATTGTAACTTTTAAATTTTGGTTGTGGGAAACAATAAATGATTTTTATTTATTTATTATTTATTTATTAAAATTATTGTTATAAAATAAAATTATTTTTGTGATTGATTTAATTTGATGAAGTTTGGTTTTTAAGAAGATGCAAGAATCTTTATCATTTTATTTTTATCGAAACGAAATCAAATAAGATTGGACCCAAACGTTTTAATAAATTAATTAGGAGTTTAGTGGCTGACAATAGTGACTGAGTTTCTTGCGCTGCTTCTTCTCAGCACTGGCCCATTTATTGTCCTGAAGCAGTGGTAGGGTTAATACTGGGACGTGTAAAAGTGCTTTTTTAAAGCCTATTTGCAGAAATAAATGAGTTTTATGAGTTTTTTATGAGTATTTCGACACATTTTCCAATTTCCAAACTCTCAAGTACAAACCGCGGTCCGAACCACTCGTGGTGCGAAACGCTTACAGACCAATAATAGACTTCAACTCGCGATTTCGAACTTCATCTACCAACCCTGCCCCGCCTCCCCCCACCCTTTGCGTCTCGACGCTTCCCAAATGTTATTTTTGATCCGGCATCGATCGGATAAGGTCGTGTCTGGCCAGATTTAGGCTGCTGTCCACTGAAGCGGAGAGAGTAGCGGAGCGGAGAAGGACTAAGGGCCTGTTTCCACCAAAGAAGAAATGAAAGGAGTATTTCCGAACCGAAGCTAAGCAGAGAGGTTATAAAACATCTTCTCTCCTCTCCGCTTTGGCTAATGCAGAGCGGAGTTGCGGACTGTGTCTATCCACTGAAACGTAGCGGAAAAAATATGAGGATAGTTAGGGAGTTTGCTTTTCCATACATACAGCTATTAGGCCGCATGCACGCCATGCGAGAGTGACTGACATAGCTCGCAGAATCGCTAAAATCAAGTGGCAGTGGGCGGGGCACATAGCTCGTAGAGCTGATGGCCGCTGGGGCGGGAAAGTTCTTGAGTGGCGACCACGAGCCGGAAGACGTAGCGTGGGCAGGCCTCCCACTAGGTGGACCGACGATCTGGTGAAGGTCGCGGGAGGTGCCTGGATGCGAGCGGCGCAGAACCGGTCTGTGTGGAAATCCTTGGGGGAGGCCTATGTCCAGCTGTGGACGTCTTTCGGCTGAAACGAACGAACGCCATGCGTCATTTGTTTTTCTAGCTCCATTTCTTCGCTTCTCTCCACTTCTCTGCTCCGATTCTTTACTCCACTTTTCCGCTCAGCTTCTCCGCTCCGTTTCCATGCTCCGCTTCTTGGTTTGGTATGAATTTTTAAAAACTACCAACTCCCTGTCCATGTCCAATGAAACGGAGCAGAGATTTTGTGCAATTCTACTGTCAGATTTTTACCTCCTTCTCCGCTCCGCTTCCTCGCTCCGCTTTCTGTGGACTTTCGGTTTTAATGTTGTGTTAATTTTTGATACACACTGAGTGTTAGTTGGAAGCGGATTTTCGGTTTTAGAATTAGGTATTTTCGGTTAAAGTGCTGTGCTGCGGTTCGGATTTGAATAAAACACGTTTTGAGTACAACAAGGTTTATTTACAGGTATAGAATTTAGATGTAAAAATTATTTTTAGGTGATTTTCAGCTTTTTCAGGCTATTTCTTTAAGATCTATGGCACGTTAACGTGAGATCGGGACCTATTCACAGAAAAGAAAAGCTTTCTTTAGAAAAAAAAATGAAGTTGGTCAGTCAGTGCTTGGGGTATTGGAGTGACAAGGGAGAGGTGATTTTGACAAATGACGTGACAGAAGTCACGCTCCCATGTTGCTCCCATACCCCAGGCACTGACTGATTTAAGTTATGCGCTCGACCTAAGGTTTCCGATAATAAACATGAGATTGATATAAAAAAAATACAATTTTAATTAGTTAAATAAATAATGCTGGGACAGGAAAGTTCTTGAGGGGCGACCACGAGCTGGAAGACGTAGCGTGGGCAGGCCTCCCACTAGGTGGACCGACGATCTGGTGAAGGTCGCGGGAGGTACCTGGATGCAAGCGGCGCAGGACCGGTCTTTGTGGAAATCCTTGGGGGAGGCCTTTGTCCAGCAGTGGACGTCTTTCGGCTGAAACGAACGAACGAACGAAATAAATAATAAATATAAATAAATATCCTTGGACATTTACACTGCGCTTCAAGTCCCAAACTAAGCAAACCATATCTTTAGAATCATAAGTTATAAATTGTGTGCTTTCATGCTTAGAAAAAAATTGGGTATTTATTTTATAGTAAAAAGAAACAAATACTAAAGACTTTAGACTATGTATTTACACGAAAATCCTAAAACGTACTCAATACCTATATCCTAATGACTAATATCCAACTACCGGTTTATTGATTCGTGCCAAAGCTAAGGGCAATAACTTCTAAAGTCCGCAGAACTGGCTCCATGAATGGAATGGGAAAATTTTCCTATGTCGAAGACAAAACAAGCGATCCAGGCTTGCACAGTGGAAATAGGGGTGGTAGACCCGAAGGCACGGGTTCGGATCTCGAAAAACTAGCTAACCCAGCGAAGTTCGTACCGATTATGTTCATTAAAAATAATGTAAGATTCTAACGACAAAATCATTTTTGAAATCGGTCCAGTATTTTCGGAGCCTATTCAAAACAAAAAAAAACAAATCTTTCCTCTATAATATTTCTATGCATAAAATTGCGTATAAATATTTTGCATAATTATGTTTGTTTAAGTCATTTTTAGCTACAGTTCTTGGCCTATCTGACATCTAATGGAAAGTGATGATCAGGCCGAAGGTGGAAGCGCTTCACCCGGAATCCTCAACCACAGAGGAACCGGCTATCTTACTTTCAACTACCAAAATGCAATAACGCTGATAACATTGTTGTTATGGTGACATAGATAAATAGATAGAACACATTTATTGTACACCACATAAGACAAGAAAATAAAAAGAAAGAAATGTACAAAAAATAAGGTCAATTTAGGTGGTCTTGTTGCTATAAAGCGATCTACATTGCAGCAGTGGACGTCCTGTGGCTAAAATGATGATGATGATGATGATTTCTTGTACCTGGTTTCTGGATTTTCTCTTTATTTCTGCAGTGAGCCTTCTGTTCCCTTTTTCTTGTGTACAAACCAAACTTTGCTAATTAGCGGCTTTCATAACATAATCGGTTTAGGAACCATTTTTTTATTCTTATGAACATTACTTGATTTTTGGTCCCTTCTGGTTTCACGCTAACTGTAAATCGCTAATCCTGGTTAAAATCCTGTAAGGGTTAGCTGTTGTGTGATGGGCCTTTTTAACATTCATTATCATCATCATCAACGGAACTATTCCCACCTCTCGTTCCCACCGCTGCAACTCCTGTGTAGCCAGGATCTACAGCTTGACCGCCAGCAACCCAACCAGTGAAGGTCAAGTTTGTCCCGGGGGAAAAAACTGTCATTGGACCCGCAACGAAATCATCATCATCAGGTCGTTTAGTCTCTTCTTCAGGAGGATAATGTCTCTAATTTACCAGAGGCAAATGGAGGATTTGGCCTGCACTCCCCGCGCTGGCCAGACGGGTTGGGGAGGCCTGATGTTCGCATATTTAATTTTGTCATTGTATCGCCTCTTACGACTTACGCCCGTATTCACAAACATTACTATGAGGTCTCACAGTGCGTGTGGACGCACAAGGTTACACACGAACCAATCACAGAGCTCTATTCAACGCCGCGCGTTCGATTTGCTTCTTCACTTATGCAAGCATCGTTTGTTAGGGCGTTAGACTTCTGAAATAGTATATCGTAGTAACGACGGACAACTATGGAACCCTACACTGTGCGTGCCACGACAAGCACTTGGCCGGTTTTTAACTGAATTGTATTGACTTTACTTGCCTTTCATTTGTTATTTACAATACCAAACTTGCTTGAGTTTAATTTCAGAATAAATAATGATTTTGGAAACTACAATACTTATTACAACTTTCCTATCTTTTAAGTTTTGATTCACAAAAGAGAGCTCACAGACGAGCGACATTATGTCGGCGACTGCTTGCGATAAAGCGACTATTCCCACCCCTCGTTCCCACCGCTGCAACTCCTGTGTAGCCAGGATCTACAACTTGACCGCCAATAAAAACCCAACCAGTGAAGGTCAAGTTGTTCCCGGGGGAATTGCTTGCGATAGTCGTAGACGGTCAGCGACTGTAGGCGACCGTGCCATTCGCTGTCATGACTCATGTTGACTCTCTGACTATATGTTAGTGACGGCCCGTCTTCGAGACTCGAGATACATCGGCGACTATCGGCGACCGTCGGCGGTTAGACCCAATATACTGACCTGTCCTATCCGTGACATTGACAGCGGGGCGCCACAGTCAATACTGGATCGCTGGTTCTGATTTTTGCCATGTTTCGAAACTATGGAGTTGAACGATGGTGGCGTCCCCTTGTCAATGAGTTTGGTGGGACAGTTCAGTATAGGTCATTTATATTCGCAATGCATCGGCGATGGTCGTCTAATTTTAATGCGACTGTCGCCGATCGTCGCAGAGTTAAGTCGCAAGCAGTCGCCGATATACTATCGCTCGTCTGTGAGCTCCCTAAATGTTATCTATCTAAGACTAAATTCTCTCTAAGTTCTAGATCCATTTTCTCCCTAGAACGCGATTTGTTCGAAGGATTTTCCACGATTTATTTTCCATAGATAGCTCTAAGAGGAACGTGTTTTCACTGAATCTCTAGGGAATTAACAAATTAGGAGTTTTTCGACTGAATCTTATTGGATCTGGCATTTTGTAAGATTGAAAGAAAAATCTTGGGTTTTGTTTCTTTTCTAGGAATTAAATGTATCTTTTTGTTTAACACTATAAATAAATAAATAAACACCGTGTTGATAAATAATGACCGTGAAATAGGTACGTATAGATATAGCGCTTCTAAGTCAGTGGCGGGTGCGGCACGGGAGGGGAACATTATACAGGGTGTCCCAAAATTTGCACGTCACACTGACACCAGAGGTAAATGAGCTTAAGACGCATCTAACAAGTATATTTACTCCATTTTTAAAAATAACTGATATTAGTCATTATTCAAAACTCATCAAACTTTTCTATGGAAATGAATAAATAAAATTGGTCATATCTTAAAACTTATGAAACTTTTCTATGGACATAAAGCTTGTTCGATGCGTCTTAGACTCAGTGGGTCTAGACAAAGTGCAAATTATAATCGCAAATCAGTCGAAAAGTGCTCGAAAAGCCCCTTTTTTGTATAGAGTTTTGACGGATTCGATTTTCGATTCGATCAAAATGTGCGTTTTGTCTAGGGGGGCAGCTACCTCTAGTGTCAGTGTGACGGACTGTAACGTGCTAATTTTGGGACACCCTGTATGTATAATAAGACGTGACAGAGCATACAAATGTAAAGGAGATCTGAAGTCTCGCTGACGTTTGACGTCACAAAAATACCCTCCCGTGCCGCTCCCATACCTCAGGCACTGACTCAGTTAAGCACTAAACCTGTAGTACATTTCTAGCAAAAACAAATGACATTTATTCAAATATAGCTTTTACTGGCTAACTTATCTTTTGAAAGACCGACTTACTTATTTACGATTTATCATTGTAATTTACTTTTAATTCAATATCCAATTAAAAATATTCTAACTGAAAAAGAAGTACCTACTTTTAAACCTTTATTTAAATTTCAAAGCAACTTAAATAAATAATTAGTTTCAAACAATTTAACTGAAATTCTCCCGGACAAATAAACTGGAAATAAATTATTTGTAACATAACTGGATTGAATTCTACGAAGCCACGTTCTAATAGGCCATTTTAAATTCATGTTGTCGTTGGGCACAAAATGGCCGACTATACGATTGAAACAAACATAGAAGTAACTTTTGAAAATCTAACGCCCGTATTCACATTACTATGAGGTCTCACAGTGTGCATGGGCGCCACACGTGGGTGACACACGAACCAATCACAGAGCTCTATTGCTGCTTTACTTAAGCAAGCATCGTTTGTGAATACGGGCGTAAAAACATCAATCAAGTTGGACTTATAGAGTAAAGGATTCTGGGGAGAACTTTGCCTAAAAATGAGATGAAAATAAGTAATACTTAGTGACTGTATTTTACCTACTCTCTGCACCACGGCTTCATAGGGTGCTTCTATAGCTGCTCTCTCTCTTTTTTACCCACAACGAAGAAGCACATGGCCTGCATTTCACCTGATGGAAAATGATGATTAGGCTGAAGGTGGAAGCGAATTTCGGCCGGAATCCTCAACCACAGAGGTCCCTATCTTACCTCTAACTGCCGAAAATGATGGCAAATTATTATGGCGACAAACTTAGGTAAGTCTCGCTCTCCCTCTCTCACACACCCTCACTCTATCTCTCCTTCTTTCTCTACACCTGACTATCCTCCTCTTTTACCCTATATCTATCCATTTATCCCTCTCTCCCCTCCTTATCTCCCTTCTTCTCTCACCCTGCTCTCCCCCTCTCTCCATCTATATATACCCCTCGTTTTCCCTTCCTCTTTTCTGCCACTCGCTTTCACTCTGAAAATAATAACCAAAATAAGCATTAAAAGTCGTTGACATAGCCCGACGGATTAGCAAGCTGAAGTGGCAATGGGCAGGGCATATAGTACGCAGAACTGACGGCCGATAGGGCAGCAAGGTTCTGGATTGGAGGCCGTGTACCGGAAAACGCAGCGTGGGACGTCCACCTACAAGGTGGACCGACGACATCGTAAAGGTAGCAGGGAAGCGCTGGATGCAGGCCGCTACCGCATTAGGGGAGGCCTTTGTTCAGCAGTGGACGTCCTATGGCTGAAATGATGAAGCATTAAAATTAGATCGTTTCATCCACGAAGACGCGCCCCACCATTTTTGGTCTCGGTCACGCGGGGTGCGGGGAGTTTGATCCGAGCAATCTGAGCGTCATTACTGTAGTGTGCGTGTGCACTCATGGATGATTTAGATTAGAGTTTAGGTACTATTCAAACATTAGCGGAAGAATAATGGGCCGCGTCTTCGTGGATAAAACAATAATTATAAATATTAGGCTATTTCTATGCGTTTCTTGTTCACCGCTCACGAGGCGTACGTCGCCATTTTGCCATCCCTAACGACATCCAGCTAGTTTAGTCACAAATAATAAATAAGGCGGATTACGGAGCGATTTGAAGCGAGCATAGATTTAAAATGGAAGTTCTCTTTAAAAGTCCTGTTTGTAGTAACGTAATATGTCTGATAACACTTAGGATAAGGGCCTTTTACTGCTATCCAGTTTTGCAGGATTCCGTAAAACTGGACTGTCGTGTGTTTGAAATTATAATTCCAAATTCGAACGGATCGCTTTTTAGCGGGACACTGCAAACGGTATGTTTGTTCGAATTTTTTTTGGACCACCTATTTTTCAAGGACAGTGCTTTCTTTCCAGTACTAAAACGAGTACCACTTGTTTATAAATCATCATCATCATCATCAGGTCATTTAGTCTCCACTGCAGGAGCACGACCCTCTAATTTACCAGAGGCAAATGGAGGATTTGGCCTACACTCCCCACGCGCCAGACGGGTTGGGGAGGCGGGTTGGGTTTGTAGTTGTTTTAAGTTTAATTTACTTGTTTAATTTTTACATAAAAAGTAAACTACCTATACCATATCATAACCCATTCGAATCGAATCTGTTAGACAAAATAAAATGTTTCCCTTCACCACTCGCTAGAAAGGTTCTGTTTTAACAGCGCTTCAAACAAATGTAAGCTTAGTGCACACTGCACTGTCTAATAACTAGCGGCCACCCGCGACTTCGTTCGCGTGGAACCCGTTTTACCCCCTTATGGATTGAATTTTGCAAATCTCGCCGTAAAAACCCTCCTTGGACTTCAACGAACATTTAAAAAAAGTTATTGGTAATATTGGCCCAGGCATTGAACACATTTTTAGATTCATTTTTATATTGTAGAATATTATCATAATAATTTTCAGGCCATTTCAGTTATCACTGCAGGATCCTCTCTAATTTACCAGAGGCAATTGGAAGATTTCGGCTACGCCCCCAACTTTACTGGCTTGACGGTTTTGGGATGCTTTGCAATGAAGCAAAGTCTTCCTCCTATGTTCTTCTGATTAATTTCGTTGCGGGTCCAATGACAGTTTAACTTTCACCCGGGACAAACTTGACCTTCACTGGTTGGGTTATTAGCGGTCAAGCTGTAGATCCTGGCCACACAGGAGTTGCAGCGGTGGGAACGAGAGGTGGGAATAGTCCTGTTTTGGATACCACGAGCAAAATAATGTTCGTCTTTCGTAACCAATCGTGTGTACCGACCCTAAAACAACACTGCGAGTGCGATACCTTCATACAGGAAATTGAGTTTGGGAAAGTTACGCTAAATTCCGCGTCTGTCCGTGTATCATTTATTTTACCATAGTTTATGGGGGCCGTAATGAGATACGCCCATGGGGACGAATGTTTGTAACTGAGGCGATTTGCCATTCGTGTGTAGGGGGCCTTATTTTTGACCGACTGCGCCAGAAGGGTTGTGTTTTTGCATATTTGATTGAAGTAAGGAATAATTATGTGTCTATAAATCTGTTTAGTGCAATTATTTTACCAATTTAAAACAAAATAATATGTAATAATAATAATATGTTAATTGTATTTTTCTTTACTACTCTCATAGCTCTCTAGGTGACCCAAAAGTTGAATGGCGGATAGTGCTTTAAACATTAAGTTCACTATTTTGTGCATTTGTTTTTAAATTAAATTAAGTTCCACTAACTTTTGCAGCTTCGTTCGTGTGAAATTCAGTATGTCGCAGATCATTATAACTTGTCTGCATCCAGCGCCTTCCTGCTACCTTTATGAGGTCGTCGGTCCACCTTGTGGGTAATATTGTACAGTTTCATCAAAATCCGTTTATCAGTTTTTGCGTGAAAGACTGACAAACATTTTCACAAACTTTCTCATGTGATTGTACGAAATAATATTTTTTTTCATTTGATTTTGATTTTAAAAGCTTCAATGAATAAAATGATAAATCAAAGGACAACGAATAAATATGTCCGAGCTAATAATACCTCTTATTCCGAGTAGAAATCGATCAGCATCGATACAATATTCATAATCGGGCCGAGACCGAGTCAAAGTGAATCAGCAAGTCTTGTATCGATTGTGAGTTGTTTTAATGGTTACGATTCGGTTACGATTATTTTTTATTTTGCATAGTAAAAAAATAATAAAATAGATAGAATTTATTATAGAAAATTTAATGAAAAACAATGACTTCCCTTCTGGGGTAGTTTACCCACCTGTGCTAGATTGCCTCCCTGAGCTAGATTGGGTACCCGCCTGAGCTAGACTACATTACCCACCTGTGCTAGATTGCCACCCTGAGCTAGATTAGGTACCCACCTGAGCTAGACTAGATTACCCTCCTGTGCTAGATTGCCTCCCTAAGCTAAATTACCCACCTGCGCTAGATTGCCTCCCTGAGCTAAATTACTCACCTGGGCTAGATTGCCTCCCTGAGCTAGAATAGGTACCCTCCTGTGCTAGATTGCCTCCCTAAGCTAAATTACCTACCTGGGGTAAATTACCTACTTGTGCTAGATTACCCACCTGGGCTAGATTGCCTCCCTGAGCTAGATTAGGTACCCTCCTGTGCTAGATTGCCTCCCTAAGCTAAACTACCCGCCTGGGCTGGATTACCCACCTGGGATAGATTACCTTCCTTAGCTAGATTACCCACCTGGGTCGATCGGGCCCACTAGAGTGAGCCCGCCGTAAGCTGGACTTCCAACACCGCGGTGGGCAACCCTCTAGCTGGATCGCTTCTTCTCCACTAATCGGGCGCCTTATGCGCTCGATACGGCCCGTTCGCGAACGTCGGTCTCTTCAAGCTACCAGCGCGCGTCCCTTAAAAAAACCCACCTGGGCTTGATTGCCACCCTGAGCTAGATTAGATACCCACCTGGGCAAGACTAGATTACCCTCCTGGGCTAGATTGCCTCCCTGAGCTAAATTACCCTCCTGAGCTAGATCAACCCAATCTAGCTCAGGTAATCTAGCTCAATTTTTAATTCATCATCATCATCATCTCAGTCATAGGACGTCCACTGCTGAACATAGGCCTCCCTCAATGCTTTCCATGTTGCCCGGTTGGTAGCGGCTTGCGTCCAGCGCTATCTTTACGATGTCGTCGGTCCACCTTGTGGATGGACGTCTCACGCTGCGTTTTCCGGTACTGCGGCCTCCACTCCAGAACCTTGCTGCACCATCGTCAGTTCTGCGTACTATGTGCCCTGCCCATAATATGGTCAATTTTTTATTAGTCCCGTTTAATTTTGGTCGCATCTTATAAGAATTCGAAATTCCGTCTTCGACTGTAAAGCCCACCAGTGGGAATTGACGTATGGATGGAGGACATTTACGTGAATAATAGAAACGATCGTCCCTTCGGTCATTACGGACTTAATTGCAGCGGTTATTAAATTGTAGAACGATGATTTACTGGTGACAGCACGTTTGATAAGTTTTTGCAGCAATGTAGACGTTAATACAACGGCATTAGATACTAAATCGTGTAGCTTGTCGTGATGTTATTCGTACTTGGTAATACACCAAGTATTTTGCAAAACTTGGATATAACGGCCATTCTCAGATGAGCTAGTTTTTGCGTGTCCGGGCTGTTAAATCGTTAAAAATGACAGATTAGAGACATGCAAGTATTTTTATATGTTACTTAACAACCCTATCCAGTTGTGCATTAAATCATAGGCCTCTATTTTAAGTATTTGTGACTTAATTAATTTCATGAACCTCTGTTCTCTAATTACCGTTACGCGTCCGCACACCGACTTAATGTTAAAAGTTGGCTGTAATTTTTATGTCGTATAGATTTGGTTCCCTCCATTCAACATTTTAAAGAGTACAAAAGATTGTCTTATGCATAGCAAAATATCTATTCAATAGAACCATTCTGTAAATAATTAGAATTAAAAAACTGCTTGTCCGAGCGAAAGTCCTAATTCCCGTGACGTTTTCTGTTTTTGGGCACACAAGCCTAAATAATAATATTTGACACATCATTTACGCGCGCGGCGCGAGCCCTTAGTTAGTTCTAAGACCTGTTAGCAAGTAGACGTCTATTGCGTTGGCGTACCGTCGATGAATTGCGTAAGAGTATAATTACCATGTCTTTGGTTTTCAATTTTTCTATTTACCATGTCCTTATTTTTATACTCGATTTTTGAAGGTAGATCCACGTTGTTAATTTAAATATAATCAGTACTTTGGCCTTCATACGTTGTAGTAAAACAGTATTTGCATACGCTGCAGATTTTGGAAATTTTGAAGAAAAACTGTCGTTTTATAATTTCCATGTACTAATTACCATATATTTATAATCACCGTTGTATGAAATTATTACCTACAAATTACACTCACGATTGAATAAGTATGATGATAAAATACGAAATATACCTAGACTTTTGCATAACAACTTTACGGACTTTTCTTCCAATCTGACATCAAAATTTTGAAAAGCTTTCGTTAGAGTAACCTCGAAATAGATTCGATTTCATGGCTAATGTTCAGCTTCAGTTGCTCAGTTGATGGTCAGGAGATGTCACCCCTGCGTGAAACATGTTTCGTACCAGATACTTATTTTTACTATTAATATCATTGATATTTACATGTTAAATCATTAATTAATTCTAATATAATACCATTAAAATCTATCCATATTACCTTTGCCCTAAGAAGATGAGATTGTCCAACAGTAACACTTACCTGGCGTGATCACATTAAGAACAAAAGGGAACAAATCAACAGATAATGGGACTTTTCAAGACAAGAGTGTATAGGCACTTTGTACCATCCTAGACTGCATCCTAACTGCTTTGTTATGCATAGAAAAAACTGGATACCGGGCAGAAGAAGCTTGGAGAACAAACTATATACAAATGCATCCTAAGACCCATGTAGACATATGGCATCGACCCAGCCTCGCAAATGTAGAAATACTTTAACGTTTTCAAAATGAAGTATTAAAAATCTTGAGCTGTGCACCTTGGTTTACAAAGTCCACTGAAGTGATACCAAACGTCAAAGAGGGTGTAGTTGCTACATCCCTTCTAAATTCTGAGAATTCTGCATTCAGGCTCCGGAGAAAGCGAATAGCATCAATCTAAAACTTATTGTAAAAGAATCGAGGTGACAAATCATGGGATACGCAGAGCTGGAACTGTCATTATTACAGATTCAATTTAATCTGATAATGGGTGATAGCTGATCGCAGATAGATTAAAAAGAGGAAAAATCACTTATATCATTAATTACTTTTTCGATATATGCATATCCGAAAAGTCTAATTTGTGAGACCTCCTGATCCATTATCTGTACGTTAAATCGTTTGTACCACATTTCAATCAAATAAATGATGATTAAGATTCTGATTCAGCTAAATGCTCTCATTTGAAATGTGACCCGTAGCCCCTTCTTGTTGAAACTAATATCCTGCTATAGCCTCGATTCTTGCAGTATACTGAAAATATCTTGATACAATAAATAATAGAAATTAATGTTTTTCTTTTTGCAAAGGGTTATTAAGTGTACCTACAGCGTTTTTTATGACGCTATATGTACATATATTTGTGTACAAATTTATCAATGCAAGATGTTGTTTTTTTTGCTATTTTACATATCTTTTCTAATTACCGTTAGATTAAGTATTAGCCTTATCTAATTACCGTGACCATAAAATTTTTGAATCTCATTTACGCGAAAACCGCTTTGAATAATTTGACGCCTTTACTATTTTCAAATTCGTACTTTTCATGTGTTTTATATTTAAATGCATTTAAGTCAACTAAGCCAAATTTCAAAAATGATATGGTAATTAGGCTGAGAACGCCTGATCGTGAGAATGACCGATAAGTACTCAACTGTGTTTCCGATAATTTAAAATACTTATTATTTTACGGAAAAGTAATGATCATTATCACTGTTCTGTCTGTCACAGAATGACTAATCTCGCCCTTGCCCCCCTTTGAAGTACCGGGATAAAAGCCCTATGTTTTTAACCAACTGAGCCAGATGGAGGTTCATGTTTTTTTCTGGGTTTTTAACTCCGTACTAAATATCGAAATCGGTTCTGTGTTTAAGTAAGCGTGAAAGAAAAAGGTAACAAACAATCTGCGCTTAACTCAATCAGTGCCTGAGTGTTTTTACAAGTTTTTATTTACATTCACATGTCTGGTGTCGTCAAATCTTGCAACTTAAAATAGACCCACTTCCCGGTTTCCAATTGAGCTGAAATTTTGCATGCATTATGATTACGTAGAGCTGATCTGATGATGGAGCTGGAAGGTAGCCATAGGAGCTCCGTTTTATCCTTTTTAGAGCATTAAAAGCTTGTTTAGTAAAATATTTGTTATTTTAATTTTATTGTAACTTCCAATTCAACGTCAGTGAGACTTCAATTCTACTTCAGATTCATATGCTCTGTCACGTCATAAATGTCAATGTCATACCTCAGGCAATCACTGAGTTAAGCGCTACTCCTGTAAGTATTGATAAAGAGTGTTCGATCCCCTCTATTTCTCTATATCGATCCAGAAAGTCCCCCCACTTCCGTGCTTAATACGTTTCTGGTATAATTAATTATTTTACCGTCTTATATTAAGATGCACTAGCTTTCAAACCCGCCCTCTTCGGGTTACCACACCCACCGCTTGATTTATTCCATTCGAATGAAATAAACTGAGTTTTTTGAGGATTTTTGGCGGCCATCTTGCTATTAATTTACATATTTTGGTGCTTTTTTTGCGTGTAATAGTCGTTTAAGATAAGTTAAGGTCTTAGCCTAGTAATGCCATGATTATTTTTTTCTAATAAAATTGTTATTAAATAATTAGTTGTCTGTTAGTTGGGTAATTACACTATTTCAGCACAGATTCCGAGTTCAATTCCCAAAGAGGACACGTGTAAATAATTAAAATTCATTATATGCATTTGTTCTCTGTATAGTCAGGCAGGGCACATAGTACGCAGAACTGACGGCCGATGTGGCAGCAAGGTTTTGGAGTGGAGGCCACGACCGGAAAAAACAGCGTGAGACGTCCACCCACAAGGTGGACCGACGACCTGATAAAGGTAGCAGGAATGCGCTGGATGCAGGCCGCTACCAACCGGGCGATGTGGAAGTCATTGGGGGAGGCCTATGTTCAGCAGTGGACGTCCTATAGCTAAAATGATGATGATGATAAAATAAATAATTTTCCAAACTTTAACTTATATCAATCAGTTAGCCACTTATGTATAATTGAATTTATATCCGACCTCATAAACAATTCGTCTGCGTTTTAAATCTCTATTTAATACGAAAGCAGAGCCTCGTAATAGAAACGTCTGTCTTACGTTCAATTATGTCGACTACTTAACTATCTGGCAGTTAGTGTGCTTTTAAAAGCTTCTGTAAGTGTGCAATCCAGTGCTAGCTATAATATCGTTCGTTCGTTTCAGCCAAATGACGTCCACTACTGGACAAAGGCCTCCCTTATGGCTTTCCATAATGAACGGTCCTGCGCTGCCCGCATCCCGGTTCTTCCCTCGACCTTTACCAGATCGTCGGTCCACCTAGTAAGAGGTCTGCTCACGCTACGTCTTCTATAATCAGCTATAATATAAACGGGACTATTCCCACCTCTCGTTCCCACCGATGCAACTCCTGTGTAGCCAGGGTCTACAGCTTGACCGCCAATAACCCAACCAGTGAAGGCCAAGTTTGTTCAGGGGGAAGTTAAACTGTCATTGGACCCGAAATTAATAAGAATTTCGATGGTTTTTTGATAAAATTAAACAAAATTAGTTAAGCCATGATACTATCCTATACATTGTCGACAGAACCGACGCGACAATATTCTAACAGTACGAAATCTTACGCCCGTATTCACAAACATTACTATGAGGTCTCACAGTGCGCGTGGACGCACAGGGTGACTCACGAACGAATCTCAGAGCTTTATTCAGCGCTGTGCGTTCGATTTGCTGCTTCCATTAAGCAAGCATCGTTTGTGAACACGGGCGTTAAAGTGATGTAGTGGAAGCCTGCCCTTTAGTTCTGGTTTAAAATTTTTATTCGTGTGAAATGCTTCAGAAAGCACATCTAGACGTATTATGTATAAAATAATCCCTTAGTTTTGCGTAGTAATTAGGTACTTTATACATTATTTATTAACTGACGTGTAAAATAAGGCTGAGTTGCGCCACTTTTTGACCGTAACTATAACGATAACCGGTGGTTTTTGTATGGAGTTTGTCAGATTTTTGACGTTTGTCAAAGTTAAAGTAAGATGGTGCAACCCAGCCTAAGCATTGCTTTAATTAAACATTAGTGTGACATTTAAATTTGATGCTTATTTTCAATATCAAGTTCAAAAGTCTCGAAAACTGTATAATTTCTAGCTTAAATGGGTTTTTATTTATTTTGTTGAATTTGAATATTTAGACCAAATAATAATTTAACAATTTACAGTGGATACTGTACTGAGCTTGAATCGATTATTAGCGTTGTTTTTACACATCTAAAAGAACCTTTTCATTGTGACGTATCAAGTATTTTTCTAAATAAACTCAAAGGTGACTGACTGACTGACATAGTGATCTATCAACGCACAGCCCAAACCACTGGACGGATCGGGCTGAAGTTTTGCATGCAGGTAGATGTTATGACGTAAGCATCCGCTAACAAGGGATTTTACGAAACTGCTCCCCTAAGGGGGTAAAACGGGATCCACGCGTACGAAGTCGCGGGCGGCCGCTAGTGTAAAACTTTTTTGTAAAGTGCCAATCAAGCTTCGTTCTGGGAGGTTTGTTTCTGCCAATAAAAGTAAAACCATGGGTAATAGGACATGGGCGTATTAGTTAAGGAAGTCATTTTTGGAATTCCGTTCCTGACTCACATTTTTGCCATCCATTTGTTACAAAATACTTCTCAGTATTTTACCATGATTTAGTGCTCCAAATACTCATTTACAATACGAAAGTGAAACCGGAATTACGTCAATAAATTATCTATTTGTAAACAAAAGCTCACTTTCGGGAGCTTAAACAATAGTTATTATCTTTACCTTTTTTTGGGTAAAACTACAGTTATTCGAGAAGTTTGTCAGTAAAGATTAGAGATGCGTTGACAAAGGTTCAATAACCCATAGAAAAAATGCGTTGAATCTAACCGTCTTTTTTACTAATGCTAGCCAGTTAGAAAGTGAAAAGACAGACAGTATAGTATTAAGTTAATTGAAATATTTTTTCACTTACCGTACAAGCCAAGAGCTTCCTTGTAGTGAATAAAAAAAATAGGTTTGTGTTTAACTCACCAGCTACCAGTCTGTTGTGTGTTGTTTTTCACTGTTTTCACAGTCTGAAAAAGAAAGCTGAAAATTTAAAAACCACAGCTCATTATAAGAGAACTCAGTGGAAAAAGTATTAAGTTACTATTTTGAATTCCGTCAATTTTACTTCAACAATAGTGTCGTCATAATTAATATCTTCTCTCTAAAACGGCAAGACCACCTTTTTCAATTATTATTTAATTTTATTTATTTACCTACATTTAAACTTCAATAAACATTTTATAACGTGAAAACGTTTGTGCCAAACACAACGTAAAACTACACAAAATCCATACGGAACCATAAGCTTATTTTGATCCATATCGGTCTTATCTTACAAACAAGTAGAAACATTAGATACCTGTGGACACAAAAACCACTGCTACCCATCGCTTTGTTATTTGTTTATTCTTAAATTCGTAGAAGCCCTAATTTGGTTTTACTTTTCGTGGATCTTTTGCGAATATTTAAAACCGAAAGTGTGAACGATAGTGTTTTGTTTGTGAATCCTTTTGTCTGTGGATGCGCTTGCTTTGATTTTGTCCCATTTGTTTGAAAAGTGAAGTTAGTCTATTGATGTGGTATTTACTGAAATCAAAAGTAGACACACTTTTTTGTGTAATAGATAGTCATGCACACAAAATATTAGGCGAGGTTCGAACCCGCGATCTTTGGCACAGTTGTATTCGGGTATGCAAACCACTAGGCAAGGCGGTAGATTGTGTAATAATAATGAAGTTACTAGGTGATGTTTTGCATTGAGTTTGATAGGGCTCTTATGCTAACGTGTTAATGTTAACATGGTTATAATAACGGAATCACGTTTAATTTAAGACTTAGTGTAAATCCTAAGTTCTCAAGTCTCTCCCATTTAAGCATTGAATCCAGGACCTTCGAATCTAGAATTTTTCTCTAGCTTCTTGCCATTTATGACTTTTTTCATTAACAAATGCAATGAAAAGTTTAATGTTTGTTTCAGGAAAGGAAACGTGCTGTCAAAAGTGATTGCACCCAGACTGATCGTCACCTGTCACTACATCAACAGCGAACTAGAAGAAAAAGAGAGAGAAGAGACTTTCCGCCTCAAAAGAGTGAAACAGAAGAAGGAGAATATGAAACTCCATGAGAACGAAGAATATGCTCTAAAAAAAGCAGCAGCTGCAGATAAAGGTGATAATATATCTGGTGGCGAACCAACTAAGCCTAGGAAAGTGCCAGATAAGCCAGCAGATGATAAGGAATCTGGTAAAGATCTAGTGGTACTTAGAGCTGAAAACTTTGTGAGAGTCAGTCAAGATATCACGTCACATTCTTTATCTAAAGATGCGCTTGATGAACTAAACTTCAACTGGGATTTCAACGAAGAAGACAACCTAACTGATTTGTTCTCTAATAACACAAATAATTCAACAGCTGGTACAGATCAAGTTCTAAGTAGTGAGTCACACATAAATCGGCACAGTTCTTTGAAAAATATGCTTTTTATAGAAAATTTCAATATGTTTGGAAATGACATAGTTTCGTTGGATCCAAATGAAGTTATAGTCGAAGATAAACATAATATTGAGATAAAGAAAATTGATGACGTCATTTCGAATTGTACAACATTCAATTGTGATCATGAACAACAACCAGAAGAGAATTCCATAAAAGTTAGAGATACTGAGTCATTTCCTTCCAAAGACAGTAAAATTTTATCAAAAATATCTTCAAATAGCACCAGCAGTAAAGTAGAATCATTTATTTTTTATGACGCCGACACATTTTCAGAAAACGAGACCGATATTTTCATCAATGAATCTGCTATTTCTAAGAAAGACTCAAAATCTTTTGACTTTGCTTCTATCAGTCCAATCAAAAGTTTTAATGATAACGACTTTATAAGATCAACAAGAGAATCAATAAGTACCTCAAATGATTTGTTATTTTCTAAGTATAACTCAATATTTGCTGGAAGCAGTTCTATGAAAAGCAGTTTAAATATCAACATAAATGATATTAAAACCACTGTAGATGAAAAGCTTAGTAACTTGGAAGATATACAATCAGAAAAATCATGTGAACTACCTTCAAAGGTTGTTGAAAATATAAACATAAATAAATTAAATGAAAAACCCGATCCCAATGGAAATTCTGATGATTCTGAATTAAAAATCTTGAAAAAAGGTGAGAGTAGATTAAGAGATTTTGGTAAAGTTAATCTGTTAAAGGAAACATGCGAAGGCATATCGTTTTCTCTATCTAGAGAGGTTTTCGATGAGCAGGATGGCTTAGATTTCAATTGGGATTTTGGTGAGGACGAAAGGATAAAAGAAGTTTCTTCCAAAAATCTGATCAGTGATACTTTAACAGAAGTGATTGGTTCTAAAGTCACAGCTCTACAATTGTACAAACCACTGAAAAATATGCTATTAATCGATAATTACCTATCACTTACAAAAGGACCAATACCAAAGATTAAACTAAATGAATTTAATGTCAATATTGAGGACAAAATATCAAAACCTGAAATTGGTTCCTCGAAAGATAATAATGTTGAAAATACAGTAGCAGTTATAAATAATGAGCCTTGTTTAAATGAAAAGGAAATCAACTATAATAACAAAGAAGAAATGGGATTTCCTGTCAAATCAATAATGCCTAATATGAATTCAGAACTTAAGGGTACAAGTAAAGCAGAGTTTGCTTATGACAATGAAGAAACTAACTATGATTCTAAGTATGAGGATACACTACGTGAAAATAACGACTCGCAAACCATAGATTTGCAGAAGAATAGTGTGACAAAATGTGGCAATTCAGATATAGCTGTCAATTTACCTGACAAATGTTTGACAAATGTAAACCCTAACGAAATGCAAATAGAATCAGCTGATGCCTTAGCTGGACTACCCTCAAATGTGCTGAACGTTTTTGCAATCGAGAAAATAATCGAATCACCTTACGATATACACAAATATTACTCTTTTGATTCTGGTCTCGATTCAAAGAGTGGCGATGAAAGTGATTGTTTTAATATTGCAAAACACGATTTAGTTGAATTTGAAGGAACTAGTTCAAACAATACTGCTGACAAGCAATTAGCGAATTTAGGACCACTCAATGTAAAGCTATTTTACAAAACAATTCCAGAAAACAAAAGTATTCATCAAGATTCAAATCAACAGATAGCAGAATTGAATGCAAAAGATAATCTTATGGTACAAAGTACTTTGGTTTTTGAGAATTTAAACGTTGAATTATCTTATAAATTCCCTATAAATAATGATAATCCAAGTTCCGAAACTAAAACAAATACAGTGAGTAAAGAAATTTTAGAAGAATCACAATGTATGATAGATAATGAGTATTATAGGAACCAAAATAATCAGACAAGTAGTGAATATTTAATAGAAATTGAAATCACGCCAACTATTAAACAGCTAAATAATTTTGTACAAAATGATGAAAGTAAATTAAATACTATTACTGATTTTGAAGAGCCAAAAATTGATAATAAAGAGACTGAAATGGTAGACCAGTCACGTGAAGGTGTTGAAATGACATTTGACTTAGACCATTTCGAAGATTTAATCCAAAATCGTAACATTATAGAGCCAGATAAACTACTTTTAGCAATTCATAAAGACAATAGTGAAAATGAAATACAATCAATATCAAATGAGGAGAACAGAGTGAAAGAAACTATTGAGAATGTAAATAGAACCTTAGAATCATCATACGACATTTTGTCAAAAATTGTTAATGAGAAAATCTCTCATACTGCTAAAGTTACAAATAGCATCAAAAAATCTATGGTCAAATTAACTTCTATAATCAAGAAGGGTAAAAATGAAAAGATTATAAGTAAAGATAGTCTTAATTTAAGCGAAAAAAAGGCAAAATGTAGTGAAAATTTACTAGCAATTGACAATGAAGCATTTATCAGTGAAGACGCACCAGATAAAAATTCTACAAATAAAGGAATATCTATTTTTAATACAAAAGAAATACTAGAACCAAGCAAAACCACCATAGAAACTGTAGAATCAGTACATTTACTAGGAGTTGACAATCACGCATTTATCACAGAAGAAACATCAGATAAGAATGCTACAAAGAAAGAAACATTTACTTTGAATACCAAAGAAATACAACCAAGCAAAAGTACAATAGAAGTTGTAGAATCAGTTGTCAAATTGATATCCGAAAGACATGTTACTGAATACAACAAATCAATACAAGATCTTACCTTCACAGATTTAGATAGTGATTCTTATGCAGTCGCGAGAAGCTTTGAAAATCTTTCAAAACGGACTTTGGATCCGTTTTTAATAAAATCTAAGCTTTTTAGTGGAAATAAGAAGGTAATAAACAGTGCAACTTGCATAAAAAAGAAATCTGTGACATTTTTGGAGCATTTACACCATTTTAATATCAAACGGGTTGTGAAATGTATCTGCAAGTCTGAGAAATCAAAAAGTCATGAAATTACAGAAGAAAATAGCATCTGGGGGCACGGTAGTGACCCTGCCAAGTCGATTAGTTCTTCATCAGAAGAATTTAAAGCTGATGTTGATGCAAAAAGTGAAAAACTGAGTGTAGAATCGAAACATTCTATTAAAACTCAAGTGATAAGAGTTAAACTAAAAGAAGATTTCTACACGAACAAAAATCCATATTATTTGAAAGGAAAAAAGGATTAGTTAGATCTTACTTTAATCTTTATAAGAATATCTATAGAAATAAAGTATTTTTTAAATATTAGCGTTGTTATTTTAATTGGATTTGAATTTGGTTTGAGATAGTAGTAGGGAAAAGTTGTGGATTCAATTTCCAACTGAAGCAATGGATTTTCATGATTAAAAAAAATTTTCAGCTGCGACGTCCGACGGACGAACACATACCATTTTTTGCAGGAACTGTTTTAGCAGGATCCCGTCTAGTATACATTAAAATTCATATTACCATCCCTTTGCAATGTCCCGCAAAAAACTAATCCGTTCGTGGTAGGAATTCTAATATCAAACACACTTGTGTGTTCACACGACTGTCCAGCTTTGAGGGGTCCTGAATTACTGGGTCCTGCAAAACTAGATGACCGTGGGAAAGGGCCGTAACTGTACCTATTTCATCAAATTAGAGCGCTTTCACATTAAGGCGTAAGAAGCGCGACAGTAGCATGGCAGCGGCGTTTTTATAATGTGAAGGCATGCATCCGCTGTCACATAGTATGAAATTATAGCCACGATAGCCGAACGGTGATGGGGTCGGAGTGGCCGACTCGAGATCCGAGGAACGTGGGTTCGAATCCCACCGCCGCTCGACCATTGTGGTGAGCCCACTCGTAACACAAGCATATTTAGCTTAACACGAGGAGCTAATGGGACTATTAGTAATTTGGGCAACACAAATTGCTAATAATCTTTTAAAAAAAATTGACAGCGCGTCTGTCGCGCGTTTGTCGCGCTGCTAGAAAGCGCTTTTACAGTTCCCATGTGCAAACCTGCCAACAAAAGTGACCTAAGGGTTGACCCTTCCTCACTTACAAATCAAATATCGCTATCTACCCTCGATATTTGATCAAACGCAACGATAAAGGGATTTAAATGTAATTCCGATGTTGGACATGACAAGTCAAGTTGCGCTCCTGTTATTTTTATTGTTACCTTTCTTAAAACAAATGTCGTTGAAAAATGGACTTTATGGGAACTTAAATAAGGGTTACTAAAGGGAGATGTGGGTGAATATAAATATGGGTTTTTTTTATCCTGATGGATCAGTATTTGAATTTTGATTGAAAGTGTAAACTGTGTTTAGAAAAGATAATGTTTCTTGGACCGAAAATACACGTTGTTATGATACTAGAAGGAAATAACCCCCAGTTCTTGTAATGAACCCCCAGTTAAGTGTGTAATTGAAAGAAATCTATGTTTTAATCAAATCAAAATAATTTATTGCAATTGTAAGTGACACACAGAAGAGTCTTAAATTTAAACGCTAACTCTGTCTTAAATAGCTAAGGACTGGATTTTGCTGCCTGCTGATGTCTTTCTTGAACACTATAATACGGGCCTTTTCAAGGCGAGAGTGAATAGGTATCTACTAGGCAGGTACTGTACTACCCTAGACTGGATCTTACTTGTCATCAGGTGCGATTGTGGTGTACCTGCCTAACTTGTTCTGCATAAAAATGTCCGCCTGGATAGCTACTACCATCTTAGCTAAGTGTCGCCATAACAACAATGTTAACAGCACTGTGTCCCGGCAATTGGAGGTAAGAAAGCTAGTTCCTCCGTGGTTGAGGATTCCGGGTGAAGCTCGCTTCCACCTTCGACCTGATCATCACTTTCCATCAGGTGAGATGCAGGCCAAGAGCTTCCCTGTTAAGGAGAAAAAAATTCAATTGATTAATATTTCCTTACTTCTACATTTTTATTTTTACTTAAAAATATTAACATAACTTTGCCTTTAAGCATGTATTTTTTATTTTCAGTCCGATTTCAAAACTTTTTGTTACTGCAGACTATCTAGACCTTAACTTAATTGTTTAAATTGAACTAAATAATTAGTTTCTAGCTTTCAAAAACAATGCATATTCCTCAATGTCATTGCTTTTACTAAATTAACTTCATACATAAACCAAGCTTATAATTTAAACTAAACCTGAAAACTTTAGCTCAACCAATCCTTCAGTAATTACTGTAGAAAACATTTTTCAATACACGTACACAAACTAAGCGATTTTAAACTATAATCCAACGGGATAAGCGGTAATAATTAACAATCCATTATGCACAGCTCGGGATTCAAACGCGGACCGCAAGCAAGTCACAAAACTTTTCAAATAACTGATCCCTCGGTCGAACCGTAATGAAATTTGTTTGGAGTTAACTTCTGTTTATATTTTACCAGTTAATGTGGGATAAAGGTCATAGCACACTTATCAACCTGGAAAGGGATCAACACCTTTCGCAGCGTTTATGTTACGGTGCAGATAAGTGCGTTGCAAATACGGAGTTTTATACAAAGATTAGCAACCGCCCGCGACTTCGTACGCGTGGATCCCGTTTTACCCCAGTTTCGTAAAATCCTTTCTTAGCGGATGCCTACGTCATAACATCTACCTGCATGCCAAATTTCAACCCAATCCGTCCAGTGGTTTGGGCTGTGCGTTGATAGATCACTATGTCAGTCAGTCAGGCAGTGACCTTTGAGTTTTATATATTTAGAATACTGACCGCCTCGAGTTGATACGGTTACGAGCCGTTTTCGAGTTGATAGGTGTGCTTCGTCCTTAATTGTAAATAGAGACAGTAGCTCTACTATTCCCGCCTCCCGTTCCCACCGCTGCAACTCCTGTGTAGTCAGGATCTACAGCTTGACCGCCAATAACCCAACCAGTGAAGGTCAAGTTTGTCCCGGGGGAAAGTTAAACTGTTAATGGATCCGCAACGAAATTAATCAGAAGAACATAGGAGGAGTTCGAAGTTAAGGTTCGACTTCACTCCAGTGCGAAGCGGATGGCAGGTGACCGATGATGGGGCAGCAAGGTTCTGGAGTGAAAGGCACGTATCGGAAAATGCAACGTGAGACGTCTTTCCACAAGTTGGACCGATGACCTCATAAAGGTAGCAGGAAGGCGCTGGATGCAGGCCGCTACCAACCGGGCGATGTGGAAACCATTGGGGGAGGCCTATGTTTAGCAGTGGACGTCCTGTGGCTGAAATGATGATGATGATAATGAGATTTTCATGTAACATTATTATCGCTATAGGAAGAATATCTACCATTAAATAAAAGGTCTAAACAACGCCAGATCATCGTTCAATACATCAAAACAATATTCCCTTTCAAGAGTTGCCAAAACTTTAATAACTTATATCGATATTAAACTCGCTGTTTATCATCGTTACCGTCCGGACAGTCCGGACAGTCCGGGTGTCCGGGCCCGGACAATCGTTGCCTCGCGCTTCCCGATAGCCAAACTCCGACAATAGATGATTATGATTGATCGATGTCTCTCGACAACGATATAGCTAATGGCTTCGATGTAGTGATGTTCCAGTATCGATAAAACTGTCGATAAATTGCGTCGAGAAATTTGGCAAAGTAAAGTGAACGGATCGTGATGTTCTAGAAAGTTTGTGTACCTAGTGAATTTATTTAAAAATATTTCGTCTTGAAATATGGAAAAATATTTTAAAATATACTTGACACCCAGGTATGCGTAATAATTGCGTGGTCTAGTTATCAAAAATACTTTTTCAATGTAAAAAATTGTTTTGCGGGTTTGAATCAAACTTATTTTGTCAGAAAAGGCATTTCATGCTTAGGAGGGCTGAAAAGCCGTCGCAGCGTCGGTTTAATTGAGCTTCCAATATCAGACAGCTATTGTGGCATTTGAAGTTTGATAACAGAATGTGACCCCAGTTTATTATAAGGATATAATAAGAAGTTTTTTTATGCAAGACAAGGCAGCAACTGTTTTCTAAAAGCATGCTTCCGCTTTCTTCCTGAGTTCCGTATTTAATTTTATCGATATATTTTTTATCGATAGAGCAACAACACTACACCATCTTTAGCGCCAACAAAGAAAAATTGGGCAATCTTAACTACATAATGACAATTCAATATTTTTGTTAAAGCATCGCATTTTTTCAAAACACCATTCTTCAAGATATTTTTCTTTTCTCCATTCTTTCGCGGGTTTGAAAGTATTTAGAAAGATATTAAAGGGTTTTTTAAAGGACAACTGTTATCTTTTGAAGTTTAGGGTTTTAAACTTGAAAGAACTTGTAAGGTACCCTTTTTTGTATTGTTTTGTTATTGACAATCTGTATTATTGTTCATTATATTTGAGACTAGCTTTTGTTCGCGGCTTCACTTTCGTGAATTTAAAGTTAAACCCAATATTACTCAGAAATAGTGTAGCATTCTAGAGGTTTAAGAATTATTGAAAACGGTCGAGTAGTTTTTGAGTTTATACGTGACAAACATACAGATATTTTCATTAATAGTATGATAGGATTTTTTATAAATACATACTTGAAGTTAGTGGATCTTTATAAATGTGGTAATTCTTTCGCTACGGCTTCAATTAGCTAAATTACGTCCACAGCTGGACAAAGGTCTCCCCCAAGGACTTCCACGACGATCAGTCCTATGCCAGCGTCCAGGCACCTATCGCGATCCTTATCAGATCGTCGGTCCATCTAGTAGGGGGCCTGCCCACACTACGTCTTCCGGCCCGTGGTTGCCTCTCGAGAACTTTTCTGCTCTAACCGCTATGACCTTAAAGTAAGCTTAGGCAGAAACTACACAATATTGTCAATAAATACTTTTAACATACAGTTCTTATTGAAAACAAATTTTAATCAAACTACAACACTATTAAGAAGCGCAGAATCAGTTGCAATACCAACCTTAAAGCATTACAATAAGAATCACTATACGAGCATGTACTAAAAATAAACACCACTGTATGTCGCACTGACCGCGTACGGTAGTCGTAAACATTATTATACTATGGTGACCACACTGTGGTTTGTGAAATTGGGACTAATGGAATACTCTGTAACAATGTGGTCAATTTAAGGTATAAAATGGCGGACAAATTTGTAAATTAATGAAGTTATTATCACTGTAATCTATGCTAATTAATGTGAAAATAGCACTGTCTGTTATGATTTCTCGGTTAACACTGAATCAATTTCGATAAAGTTTTCAGATGGAAAGAAGCCCCACACAAGTGTGATAAAGATTTTGTGCAGTGTACAGAATGCCTAAAACGTAGGTAATGTATGAAATACATAATCCATAACCATGTGCAGGCGACCTGCATCCAGCGCCTTCCTGCTACCTTTATCAGGTCGTCGGTCCACCTTGTGGGTGGACGTCCCACGCTACCAACCGTGCGATGTGGAAGTTATTGGGGGAGGCCTATGTTCAGCAGTGGACGTCCTGTGGCTGAAAATGATGATGATGATGATGATGTGTAGGCGGTGCATAAAGGTTGACATTTCAGATGTTAAGAATTTACTTTTACAAGTTAGTGTTCATAATAGTACAAGAAAGCATCTTTTCTGATTTTCTTTCTTTTTACTTTTATTTTCGTTTATCTTGAAGCACTGATAGGGCACAAAATTACTAAGCACAAATCTAAATCCACCCTCCAATCATAGCAAAGCTACAAATAGTTCTTCAGAACCAACTTTGTCGAGTAAAGTGGCACATGCTAGACAAAGTCCGGTGCACATCGTTAGAAGTTGGTTAAAGTTGGAAATATAACCGTTGGATTGTATTAGAATATTATTCTGGTGTGAACTAATTTTATACTAACTTAAGTAAAGGTTTCTTTTATTTTCAATTTCACATGGAATTCCGGTCGAATTAAGGTCGGCCGTTTGGTGTAGTGGTTCAGAACGGACTACTATGCCGAGAGGTCCCGGGTTCGATTCCCGGCCGGGCAGAAATTGAAATGATGAATTTTAATTTCTGTGACGGGTCTGGGTGTAAATATGTATAATATGTATGTAGGAATTGAAATCCAGGTTGTATTTCTTCAGCTTTATTTGTATTTACTCCAGGATAAAAACCACAAAAAATAGGAAAATCTTAACCGTCTTAATACAAAATCGTCTTGTCTACGAATCACGTCTTTCTTGCTCCTTCACTCATTCGTTCCCTCTCACTCACTCCCTTGCGTTCCGTTTCACACTCCTACACTCGGCCATCCTGCGGACAGTCTGCCCTCGGACTGTTTCATTTCAAAATTTTACAATAAAGCATCTTATAACTAATCTTGTTCTTATAATCTTCTAATCCTTTGAAATACTTTACTAGCTTGAACATTACACAAGACTACTTTGCAACACAGTTCTTATAACAATGTAATAATAACACATCTTAACACTGGTACAACCCTTAAATACTTGTTACAAAATTACAAATAAAAATTTGTTGTTTGCCAAATTAAATAAATAATATCAAACTACTTTAGTCTTTTATTCTTCCCATTCAAACACAACTTAAAAATATCATATTAACTTAACTCTAAATCCATTCATTCATCATCTTTCTTACCTGCTGGCCATCTCTTCATATGATCACATGAGGTGGTGGTTACTCTGGGTCCTTCGGTAGAGTCGGTTACTTTCTCTACCTGGTACCGATCTGTACCTGTAGCTTTCACTACTTGATATGGACCTAAAAACTTGGGTCTCAATTTCATTCCCACCCCAAACTGTGTTCTTTTTATTACCACCAGATCACCTGCTTTATATTTGATGCTCTCCTTACGCTTTCTGTTAAAAGTTCTCCTATTTTCTTCTTGTATTTTTAGTATGCATTCTTTAGCTGATTTCCTCAGATCATCCCTTTATTGCATAAAACAGCATTGAGTTTCTTCGGCCAATATATCATAGAGCTCAAAGTCCTCCTTGTTCTTCATTCTGGTTCCAACCAACAATTCAAACGGGGTGGTTCCAATACTACGCTGGAATGTACTATTAAGTGCTCTCTGCACTCTGCTCACATGCTTATACCACGCCATCGGTTCTGAAATGCAAAGTTTTGTTAGTACAGATATAAGAATTCTATGAATCCTTTCCACCTGCCCATTTCCACGGGGTACACCTGTGGTGATTGTGACATGTTGTATATTTTCAGTTTCACAATACTCCTTGAAATCGCCGCTAGTGAATGCTGTACCTTTATCTGTTATATAACGTGTAGGATTTCCAAAAGTCTGCTGCAAAATTAGAAGTTTATCAATAGTCTCTCTGCTGGTTGTACTCTTGGTAGGAAATAACCACACAAACTTAGTAAAAGCATCAACTACTGTCAAAATGTAATTATACATCTTTTTTGTTTCACATAGAGGACCTATATGATCACAATGTAAAGTGTGCATTGGAATACTCGCTTTCTCAATGCAATTCAGCCAACCTTCTTGTTTACCTGATTTTCTGGTTGCTAGCAAGCATGGAATACAATTCAGTATGAACTGTTCAATCTTTTTATCAAGGTTCGGAATAAAATAATCTTTAGACAATAATTCAATCATTTTCCTCTTTGAAAAATGACCATTCTCATGTACTCTCCTAATAACATCGTTTTCCATTCCTCTAGGTATTACTAAACATCTTTGCAATCCCTTGTACAACAAGTTTTGATCCAAAATGTAATCTTCATATGGTTTTTCTTTCAATATTTCCATGATTGCTTTCAAACTTTCATCATTAGCCTGAGCTCGTCTTAATTGATCATGAAAATCACTTACCACAGCTACTGTGCATGGATTTCGACTAAGTGCATCCGCATGTCTCATCTTATGTCCTGATCGGTGTTCAACCTCATAATCATACTCATCTAATAATAGAACCCACCTTGCAACTCTAGTTGTCAAATCCTTTTTTTTTCAATGTTAACTCAAATGCTTGGCAATCTGTTATGATTTTGAACTTAATCCCATACAGGTAATGCCGGAACTTCTTGACGCCTTGAACAATCGCAAGAGCCTCTAATTCATAACTGCTGTACTTACTTTCAGCATCTGTGGTTCGCTTACTCATATAATGAACTGGATGTAGACCATCTTCGTGCTTCTGCATTAATATTGCTGCAAATGCTGCACTCGAGGCATCTGTATGCAACTCTGTTGGAAGTTTCGGATTATAGATCTTAAGGACAGGTGAGCTTACCATTTTCTCCTTCAACATAGTAAATGCTCTCCTATGTTCATCATCAAATGTGAAGTTACTATTCTTCTTCAACAAATCTGTCAACGGCTTTGCAATTATTGCATAGTTTTCTATGTATTTCCGAAAGTAGGATGTTAATCCTATGAAACTGTGAAGCTGCTTAAGTGTGCTGGGTTCAGGATACTTTACCACGGCATCTACCTTATCTGGAGACGGGCGTACCTCACCATCTCTGATCATGTGCCCCAGATACTCAACTTCCCGACACATCAGCTTGGCTTTACTCCATTTGAACTTCAGACCGTACTCGGAAGCTACTTTGAGCACTTCCTTCAATCTTTCCAAAGCCTGCTCTTTATTTTGCGCTGGAATCAAAATGTCATCGATAAATATCATAACTATACCTCGTGCAATCAGCTCCTGAAAGATTATAGTCACAAATCTCATGAAATATTTAGGACAATTCATCAAACCAAAAGGAGCACGCAAAAATTCATATTGTCCGTGATGAGTTACGAAAGATGTGTACTTTATAGACCCTTCAGCAACTTTCAGGTGAAAAAATCCAGTTTCTAAATCCAAGACACTAAAATATTTTGCAGCCTGTACCTTATCAATCAAATCTTCTATTATTGGCAATGGATATTCATCTTTTACCATTTTTTTATTAATGAGTCTATAGTCGACACATACCCTTATGCTTCCATCCTTCTTCTTGACAAGGACCAGTGGACTAGCATATTCAGAATGACTTACCCGAATGATGTTCTTAGCCAGCCATTCTTCAACTTGATCCTCCACTACCTGCTGTTCTCTGAGAGACACTCGTCTTGGGCGCTGTGCAACAGGGATGTCGTCTTTAAGCACTATTTTGAGTTCAATGGGAGCCTCCTTCACCTGTAGTGGTTGGTAAGTTTCCACTAATTCAGTCAACTGTTCCTTAAATTGACTGTCACCCACAAAACCTGGAACATCACCCAATTCACACGTAAACACATCAATTTGCTTCATCCATTCATCGTCTTTCGGTAATAATTTCACACATCCATCTTTCATAACCAACCACACTCTTTGTAAAAATTCCTGACCTAAAATGACACTATATGGCAAACAACTATTATTAACTACATAAAATAACACATTTTTGAAACAGTCATTGTCTATCTTCATTGACAGAATCACTTTTCCCAACGGGACAACTTCGGTCCGTCCGAGTCCACTCAACGTCAAACATCTTCCGTCGTCGTATTTTGGGGAGCCGATAGTTTTATACACGTCTTCCGTCATAAGGTTCATCTCGCTGCCCGTATCAATAAGACCCGCCGTAGTTATCGCGTTGTTGTCAACAAATTGAACTTCTTTTAGCGGCCTCGATGTTTTCACACTTTTGTTGTTTACGTCCGATACCATCAAGTTGGCAGAAGTGTCATCTGTCAGTTCTGCGTTTCGTTCTACGTTCGGTCTCGATCTCCAGTCAGTTGTTGATTGCGTCATGTTGGCAACACTGTATCGTTCGGGTGTTTCCGTGAACATCGCTCGTTTCGGACTAGCATGACGTTGCTGACGATTGTCTGACTGCCATTTGGAATTTTCACTGGTCACTTGTTGATGATTTGCAGGTTTTGAACATTCACTAGATCTGTGTCCAAACTCATTACACCGGAAACACTTAACTCCTTTTTCCTTGTGAAAACATTGAGCCGAAATATGATTGCTTCCTCCACAGTTGAAACATCTTGGTCTTGTCGTCTTATTGTAGTTACCCGGTGCCGTCGTGCTGCTACTGGAGGGTTTACGTCGTTCATCCACCATTTTCGCCTTTACTGTCTCGTATACTTTCAGTTTCTCTTTCAGCTCACCGTATGTAGTTGCACCGTACAGCATGATTTTATTGGTTTCTACGTCAACAATGCCGTCTATGATGTATTTTATTGCGACGTAGTCGGGCATTTTTCCGCGCCTTCCCAACTCCTTCATGACAAGTAGGTAATCAGTACAGCTCTCACTATTGGCCTTCTTTCTCGCACTCATCATTTCGTGGACTGTCTTCACGTCTAACGAATCCGGGAACTCTTTGAGTAAACCAGTTTTCAACTCGTCCCACGACCTGAATGGCTTCTCCGACCGCAACCAGAGTGCCGCTGTTCCAATGAGGGATCTGCGTCCCACAATAAGTTGGTGTAATGGTGACCAACCAAAGATCTCAGCGTTCTCCTCCACCTCTTGGACCCATCTTGATGCGGTGACAGTTTGGTCTCGACCACTAAATTTTGGGATCAGCTCCTCGGCATAGGCAAAAGTAGTAGGTATGCGCTGCTCCAGGGTTCTGCTCGGGCCAGCACCTTCCGCATCTTCGAAATCATGTTTACTAGCCCGTCGTCTCATGATTGATGAAAGTACGTCTCACGTCTCAATCCGTCGTAATCTTCGTGAATCGTCGTATTTCCTTTTCTTGGGCTATCCCGGACGAGCCCCCAAGCTGTAGGAATTGAAATCCAGGTTGTATTTCTTCAGCTTTATTTGTATTTACTCCAGGATAAAAACCACAAAAAATAGGAAAATCTTAACCGTCTTAATACAAAATCGTCTTGTCTACGAATCACGTCTTTCTTGCTCCTTCACTCATTCGTTCCCTCTCACTCACTCCCTTGCGTTCCGTTTCACACTCCTACATGTATGTATTTAATAAAAAAAAAAAAAAAGTATATAAGTAGTATATCCGTTAAGCTAGCACCCATAACACAAGCATTGAGTTGCTTACTTTGGGGCTAGCTGGCGCTGTGTGAAATTGTCCAAAGATTTATTATTATTTATTAATTACATTTTGGGTTTGATTAGGTATTATTATGTTCACCCAGTACATAAAGTCGCTCTACTAGTGCTAAGATAGAATCCGTAGTTAGAGGTTATGGGTTCGATTCCCAGCTAAAACAAGGAATTAAAATAATTTTGACATCGTTTTAACACTATAAGGTTTACTTGTAACAGAACAACGTACTCTTTGAAATGTTCCACTATGGCTGAGGATTCCGGGTGAAGCTTGCTTTCTTCAAACTGATCATCACCTTCCATCAATGATATGCAGGCCAAAAACTTCCCCATTTTGGTGTAAAATTAAAAAAATATCCTTCAAATTCTGTACAACATGGTCACCCTAAAACTATACTATAACTGCCATTTTTTTAGACATAACATTTTCTCAAAGTTAGCGACAATAAGACCGATTGTTCTCGCTACATGCGCACACGTCATCTTTCATAACTAAATCTCCGCCATTCAAAAGTCAATCTTACTGCCTTAGCGTAAGGTATAAATTCAAACGCGTTTATAATCAAACGCACCGAAGACACAAAAGCGCATGCAAAACTAATTTCAACTTAATGGTTAAAAAAGTAAAGCACAAATTGCAATGAATGATTTTGGTGTTTCAAAAATGCTCAAAACATTTACGAGTCAAACGCAAAACTTTTGCTTTGAACAAAATCACGTATTATTTAGGCTGAGTTGCACCATCTTACTTTAACCGTAACTATAAACGTAACCGTTGTTTTTGGATGAAGTTTGACAGACTTTTGACGTTTGTTATAGTTCATGTAAGATAGTGCAACCCCGGGGTATAGAAGCATGAGGTAGGTACATCATCATCATCCTTCATGCTACCTTTATGAGGTCGTCGGTTCACCTTGTGGGTGGACGTTCCACGCTGATTATACGCTGAGCATAAGGTACAAAATTAAATGAAAGATAAATTGGCCAAAAAAATGGTAACAGAATCAACTTTTCACAAATATTTGATGACCTCACAGATATTGTTTCCATTACGAGGACTAAATAAGTTACCCAATAACTGTGGTATCTTTAACCCGATTCTTTTAATTCTATTCAATATTCATCATCATCTCAGCCACAGGACGTCCACTGCTGAACATGGGCCTCCCTCACTGCTTTCCATGTTGCCCGGTTGGTAGCGGCCTGCGTCCAGCGCCTTCCTGCCCTTTATGATGGCGTCGGTTCACCTTGTTGGTGGACGTTCCACGCTGATTATACGCTGAGCATAAGAAAGAAAATTGCACAGAAAAGTTTCGTAACAGAACGCTTAATATGTATCAACACTTTTGTCATAGTTAAAATATTTGAAAAAAAAAAGACGAATTAATATATTTTTTATTTGCACAAATATAGGTATTTGTATGACCTCACACATATTTTTTCCATTACGAGGACTAAAATCCAAATTACCCAATAACTGTGGTATTTTTTACTGTTAGTTAAAAATTACTGTGTTTCTTCTAACTTTCTTTTAAAAAGGGTAAAATAACTGTTAATGACTCTACATTTAATATTTTACAACCTCCCTCACTGCAAACATTGGCCTTTCTTTTATTGTTTATGTGATTTTACGAACCCTTCCTTATCAACAAACCGACAAACATCGAGTTTATTGGTGTCATAATATTTTTGAAGACAGTTCAATACCTTTCTTTAACTACAGTTAGGCAATAAAACCCTTGCAATTACGCCAAAGGGTTTCTTAAAACAGTTTTGAGTAATACTAAAGGGTATTGTCAGGAATTACCAAAAAAAAACGGAACTGTAATTGGTTTTTTGTTTTGACTTTCACCGCTTCTTTTTAGGGCTTTTAACTGTTTCTGACTTACGCGCTATTCTCAGGAACTACTAGTCTGATTCGAAAAAATATTTCGTGTTGGATAGCCCATTTATCGACGAAGGCTTTAGGCTATATAACATCTCCCTACAGCCAATAAGAGCATAGCAATAATGAAAAATGTTGCAAAAACGGGAAATATTATTCAAAATCTTCTCTCACGTACGAAGTCGCGGGGGCACAGCTAGTTCACCTACTTATGAGTTATTATTATCATTAATTTCTCTGACATTCCGTAATTATAGTTCTTTGTGTATTCACAATACAATTAATTAATTTCTTTTAATTGCAAGTAGGGGAGACCGAGGAAAGTTGTAACAGAGGTTAGTTGTCACAAACTAAAGCCAATTTCGTTACACCTATGATTTTAATGCGGGTTCTCTCAAGTAGTCCATATCAAGTCTCAGTAAAGCACCACAACTTTACTGAGACTCAAAGGGTGGGAAAGGGTATCATCTATCATCCTTCATTTAATCATTACTTGGTCTCATTTTGTAACTCGTCTCACTTTAAACTTGAAAATGGCACAAATCAAGTCCACCTCGATGTGTATTGCCAACATCATCAAAAAAGAAGAAGAATATATTGAATGAACTGACAGTTTCGTGCAATCTATGGAATATCGACAAAGCAAGGAAATTGCAAAGTTGCTAACTCGATAAACAATTTTAGGTTCAAAGAAATTGACTTTGACAAAACCTATTTCTGTCACAACTCTCCTCGGTCTCCCCTACATAATTATAAATCAATACAAAAGATGCATTGTTTGTAGGTATGTAAATTGACGGCGATTATTGATTATTTGCATGTCAATAGTTTTGTAAAGTTTGATTATGATAAATCTTTGTGGAATTAACTTTCTTTACTAGGTACCTACTTAATAAAAATATTGAGTTTCAAATGAAATTATTTAGTTCGTTGCTTCACCCGAAATCACTACAAAAAAACAAAGTTGTTTTCATGTCTGTCTGACCCTTTAAAACTACGCAACGGATTTTGATGAGGTTTTTTTAATAGAGAGAGTGATTCAAGAGGAAGGAAGAGAAGCAGGGGCGGATTGCTAGTTCTCAAATAAAGCTGAACTTTTGCCGAGGATTCCGTCAACTGGGACCGCAATTAACTGGGACCGCGGTCCCAGTCGCCGGATGCGTAAAAATTAAATAATTTTCTTCCGGCGACTGGGACCACTCATGGATTTTAGTACTGTACCAATTTTAGATTGAATAATATTTTCTTTTAAGTTATCTATTAGTGGTCCCAGTCGCCGGAAGAAAATTATTAATTTTTTATGGATCCGGCGACTGGGACCGCGGTCCTAGTTAATTGCGGTCCCAGTCGCCGGAAGCCTCCTTTTGCCGACACTATGAATCGAACACGGGAACTCTAGGCCTGACACAGCTGGTCTTACCAGTACACCACAGAAGCGGTAAAATGTGTTTACGACAAATCACTAACTTAAAATCCCTTAATTATAAGCAAGGTTAAAAAAAGTTCAACAAAAGATTTATCACTTCAAGTCTAAACTATGCACACTGATAGTAAGTATACAAAGATCATAAACAATAAAGGTTATGATCTTTGTTTAAAATTGTCGGTACGTTTGTACGGTTTGGTGCAGTTAAACTCTTTTGTCAAAAAGGGTTCACAGTTTTGTTATTGCCAAAATATAAACCGTTATTGAAAAAGGAAGTAATGACCAACCAATAGTACTTTTTAATTTTTATAATGGCTTAATAGAGGTACTAGGAAAAGGATACGACTGCTTCTAAGTAGTTCTGGTTAATTTCGTTGCGGGCCCAATGACAGTTTAACTTTCCCCGGGACAAACTTGACCTTCACTAGTTGGGTTTTCGGCGGTCAAGCTGTAGATCCTGGCTACACAGGAGTTGCAGCGGTGGGAAATAGAGGTGGGTTAATTCAACAGAAAGTGCCTTACTTGCTCATTTGCAAATCAGACTAAGTTTACAAAACAAGTTGGAAGTTTCTGGTTGATGATTCCATGGGAATGTTACTGTTTGTAAAACATTGTGATTCGAGATCAATAATAAAGGAAGCGAACCAGTGGCGGCGTAGCATGGGTTGGCACCCGGGGCGATCACCACCCCCCCCCCCCCCCCCCGTCATAAGTCCTAAGGCACCCCCTGGTACCCGCCAGGATTTTGGGGTTACCTACCGATTAGAAGATTGAAAGGCAATCTCGCACCCCCTCCCATATCATGCATGACATAGACCGTAGACTTGCCATGCAGATGCGCCAGTGAGTACTAATCTGCGCGACTTGTGTCACCCCCTGATGCTTGGCACCCGGGGCGGCCCGCCCCCACCGCCCCCCCCCCCCCTTACGCCGCTACTGTAAATATACTGCGAAATACAAAACAAAGAACATGCGTCAGAGCCTTCAATATTACGAAATTAATTTCAAAACTGTCTGCTAACTGTCACATAAGAAAAAATCAATTACATTGATTGGAGCTTAAAATTATGATTCTGTTGTTCATCATCAGGTTATTTTAGTCTCCACTGCAGGAGCACGACCCTCTAATTTACCAGAGGCAAATGGAGGATTTAGCCTACACTCCCCACGCTGGCCAGACGGGTTGGGGATAGGCTTGATGTTCAGTAGTCTGACACTAGGGTTATTGTGACTCATAGCACCTATACTAAGTATAGAAGAAAAAGCTAAAATATCGTTCTTCTTTTACTACATTATTGACTATTCCCACCTCTCGTTCCCACCGCTGCAACTCCTGTGTAGCCAGGATCTACAGTTTGACCGCCAATAAAAACCCAACCAGTGAAGGTCAAGTTTGTGTGTCCTTTTACTAGGTTAGGCGTCCATCTTTAACTCATATAACTGCAAAGTTAAATTCAACCTTGGTATTGGTTTATATAAAATGCATTGGACCAAATACATCCAAAACTAGACAACTTATATAAAATTCTAGGATCCTTAGCTTTAGAACTTTAAGCTACTGAATTTCAAAAAGTCGTCGAGCGCAGTTGCTTTAGGGTTCCGTACAAAGTGCCTGAGGCACCCTGTTTTAACGAAAATTAGGTAACACACTTGAGGTAACAAGAAGGCGCTGGATGCAGGCCGCCACCGACCGGCCATTGTGGAAATCATTAGGGGAGGCCTATGTTCAGCAGTGGACGTCCTATGGCTGGAATGATGATGATGAACACACTTGACGTGAATTCAATCATAAGACTTCCACTGCTGAACGACCCGTCCTGCGCTGCTACATCTAGGACTCAAAATCAAAATCAAAATTATCTTTATTTGTTTAGACTAATTAAATTAGTACTTGCAAATCGTCAAACTAGCGACTAGCGTGCTTCTTACGACCTTCACCACATCGTCGTTCCACCGAATGGTAGGTACTTTGCCCCAAATAGGCAAATTTCCATGCAAGAGACGTAGAAGGTATTCTCTTGTATAATGCGAACAGCTAGGGACTGCAATTCGCTGCCTGCTGCTGTCTTCCGAATAAATCCAGGCCTTTTCAAAGCGAGAGTGAATAGGCACTTACGGGGCAAATATTTTATGTACCTACCATACTAGACTCACCAGATGCGATTGTGATCTAACTGCCTTGCTATGCATAAAAAATAGTTATAATTAAAAGTTTCAAGAAGATTTCAATATGTGCATGTGGATTGAGTGATCCTTGCTTCAATCTTAACAAAAATCGAGGAAGTTTTACTTAAAATATGTTAAAACATTGCGATGAAGTTTAAAAATTTGTTAAACCTAAGATAAAAATGTTATGGCCAATAAATAGGAGCACTCATACCGCACGCTTTAAGAAAACGTCAACATGTTTATTTCAGAAAATAAAGCCTTTCCACTTCTTTTTATAGTATTGAAAAATTGTTAAGAATATGTTAAAACTATTAACAAATTCAGAAATTCCTTGCACGTCCCGTTCAAAAGTTATGACGATTATTTAGGATCACTCACACCGCACACGGGCCGTATGAGTGCTCTTCAAAATAATGACTTTTTATTAATAAATACGTTTTATTTCTGTTGGGAAATGTGTGCAAACTGACGAGCGAATTTGTTAAAGAATAAGTGTGACAAAACTTAAAAGCTGAAGGAATAAATTAACCTTTATTCTTTCCTCCAATATGCCGTGTGAGTGATCCTTACTTTTACCTCTATCTGCTCATATGTAGTTCGTAGGCAGACTGAGATAGTATCTAAAATTGTTAATTGTTTTTAACAATTATTTGGCATATATTTTGCTTTTATTAAGGTCATAATTTAAGAAATATCAGGCTTAGATGATTCCTAAAGGAAAATGTTGATTAGGGTACATATGATTTTTTATTTGTAATATCTAGGTAAATACGTTCTTAACCTTATGCTATGGAACCTTCGTGTGCCAGGTCCCTCGCACATTGCCTGTTTTTTTAACATTGTGATACTTTAAAGATGAACATCTTTAAGCTTAGTTTAAGTGTTTGTAGTTTTCAACGCCTCAACAAGCTGAAATAGATGAAAATAGATATTCAATAACTTGATTTAGTATTAATCATACCTAGATTCAGTCCTTAGAGATTTTAATAAACTACATTAATTACAATCAAAACAATTATCTCTATTGTAAAAATGTACCCACAGGTCTGTGTAAAAAAACAAAACTTTTCGACTACATTCAAGTTTGATCCTCATAGTTCACGGTAAAAACACTATAAAACCAGTTCTAAGCCATGGGAATGTATAGAGGGCACGTCGAGCTAAGCCCTGTGGCTTCTTATGTGGTTATAATAGAGTCGAAATTGCTATAACAATGTGAAGTTTGACGTGATTTGTAGAGTTAGGTTGATTCATGCAACAGTTCTCTGAAGCTTCGATAGATGGCGTTACGGTACTTTCAACGGAGAGCTTCTTATAATGTAGAGGTAATAAAAGAGCTGTTACTTATTGTATTTTTAATTAGGATTTATTTATGAAAAACTTATTGCACATAATGTAACAGAGTACCTAAAAAAAGCTTATTGCCATATGGCATTCTCTTCCAGTCAACTTTTTGGGCAAACAGAAAATTAGAGTAGGGGGTCAATTAAATAATTATTTTTTTCCCGTAGATAATGTAAGAGGCGACTAAGTTAGTAAAAGAAGATGTCTTAGTTGTAATAATGTACTATGTAGTATCATTATGGCTCCCCAACCCGTCTGGCCAGCGTGGGGAGTGTAGGCCCAATCCTCCATTGGCCTCTGGTAAATTAGAGGGTCGTGCTCCTGTAGTGGAGACTGAATGACCTGATGACGATCATTATAATTCATTATAATAATGAATGATAATTATACAGGGTGTCCCAAAAAGTAGTATCAAGCCGATGCCCAGATGTAGAGCATCACTAGGGCTACTACAATCACTGCGACTTTTGATAGTTTTCTAGTTATGATTTTTTTTTACAACAGGATTTTTAACTTTTTTTAGTTTAATTTCGTGCTATCGATGTAAATACTTCTGAATCAGCTAGGCCTAGTATTCATCTAATAATAATAAAAAAATCAGGCTTGTAGCTTATCTATTCGCGAACCAAAAAAGTGCCTAAGCACAGTTTAAAACAATCATAACTCGAAAACTATCAAAAATCGCGGAACATACATGGGGGTGGGGGTGATAGCCCTAGTGATTCCCTGGGCTTCAGCTTGACACTACTTTTTGGGACACTGTATATAAAATGTAAACTTATTAATCAAACCGCATTAGTGTTATCTATTACATTATACAAATATTGACGTTAAATATTTCGGTGGCTAACTCTAACTGGCTATATGTAAACATGTCTGACACCAGATATGTGTGGATGTCAATACGGTAGCTTATTATTTGTCTACAAGATATTAAAAGAACATGGCTGTCTTGTTTGGTGACATGAGTAACTTAACTAATAATGTGACTGGTTTTTTATAGTTTTACCTATTATTTTGTTAAAAAAAACATGTTATAATGTATATAGAGGGGGGCAGGCACATATGGGGGCAATTTTGTCGATAAAATTGACATAATAACATCGCCTTAAATTATCGCTAACCCTATCCCAAACACACTGTATACATGAATTAATTTAAAATATAATACATTTATTAATGTAGGTATGTATAAAACAAAGCTTTGCTTTAATTATTTTTATTATCAACTAAGAACAAAAGCTTGAGAAAGCTTTTTTAAGTTTTTATAGTGAATCTTTCGTTAGACCTCGTTTTTAATATTTAAAAGGCATCTTTTATAAAAAAAAATCATTCATACATAATGCGTTTATTTTATTTATTGATATTTCATAAAAATAATAGGTACGAGTATGGTCATGAAAAAGCTTTGAATTATAAAGAACAAAAAATTAAAGGTCCTATTCATAAAAAACAAACAATAAAACTCAATTTAATCAATACTCGTACGTTCTAATAAATATTACTCATCGTCAGAGCTTTTGACTCTCCACGGCGCCGAAATAAGCAAATTGAAGGTGTGACTCTACCATACATTCTCTACCTATATTATTATAGGTAACTATATCGACGCCGTAACCAGCTGACAAAGAAAATTGGGCATTTCGTTAATACTAATACAAAACATTCATTTATTTATACCTTAGGTTAATATAGACAAGATTTATTCAATCTTTAATGTGATAACACAAGTGTAAAGGTATTTATAGTATTCAAAATTGTCTCGCATTGCATCCTATGACCCCAGTTTTACGAGCTTGTCTCACTGAGTCTCGCTTCGGATCGTGTAAGCTCTTTTTTTACGCCTTTGCCAATGCGTTCACCGAAAATTAAAAAGAAAGCTCGAGTTCTGTTTTCAAAAAATACGTTTTGAATTAAAAATCGAACGTTGATTTGTTTAAACGTGTTCAATATTAGAAATTTAGGATTCGAAAAGAGTTTTGTTCGAAAATTGACAGCGAAGAGTTTTTGTTCTCCAAGAATGCCAACTGTAAAGTATAAGCTTTCGTGAACGCGACCGTTTGCGAGGGGTTGGAGAGGGGCGGGGGGAGGCCGCATGCGTACAGGCTCGCCTCGCATACCAGTAGTTCGGTAGACCGCCGCGCGGCGCACGGCACGTACGAAACGCGTCTCTCGCCCACAATACAAAGAACATCCAAGTATTGTAAAAATCCGTCATGTATTGATTAATTCTGACAATATACTTACACAAAAAGTGTTCCCGCGGCAACTAGCATCCAAAATAACTAATTTGTACCGGAAAAAGTGAACAATCCGACGCGTTAAAACTCAAGCCACGTCTCGGAATTCCACATTTATCGACGAATAGAATCTAACGTGAAACGAAACATGGAGGACCCATCGGTTGAGTGACGAAAATTGAACTGTTTAATAGTGTTTTCTGTGTGAATTGTGTGTGTTAAACTATGTTGGAACGGCCACAGTGGATTTTATAACTGGAATATGGATTGGTGTGAGTGCGTACCCAGCAGGGTTTAGACGCCGATTGTCCAACGCGAGTTCGATCGGATTATGCGAGTTGGCTGAAGACAGAATGGTGTCGCTAGCTTATTTTGGCCTTCGGCAGACGCCTTGGACCTTATTAGTGCTCATATTTTTCATCGAAAGCGTGATGGGGAACTACGCGAAGTCCTTCTACATACATTGGAACACAACAAATAGTATATTCCGAATAGACAACACCGATCACGTATTCGATCTCAATAAAGGCAATGCCCAGTTCGAGTACGACCAAGTGAATATAATATGTCCAGTGTACGCTCCAGGGACGTTTGAGGAGGACACGGAGAAGTACATAATATACAACGTTAGCAAAGAGGAGTACGATACGTGTAGGATAACGAATCCGAACCCCCGTATAATAGCGATATGTGATAAGCCTCATAAGTTGATGTTCTTCACAATAACGTTCCGACCGTTCACGCCGCAGCCTGGTGGGTTGGAGTTCCTTCCAGGGAAGGATTATTACTTCATATCCACGTCGAGTAAGGACGATTTGCACCGGCGTATCGGAGGCCGTTGTCTGACGCACAACATGAAACTGGTCTTTCGTGTGTGCTGCAAGGCGGAGGACCAGTCTCCGGCGCCGCCGCCGCAGCCGACCTTACCGCCGCCGCCGCCGCCTCCGTCACCATCAACCAGCACTACAACCTCGACGACAACGCCGAAGCCGGTCACGAAGAAGACGCACAAATACGACAAGACCCAGAACGAGGTCGTCAAAAGCGAGGAGCTGTCTTACTCCCGCGGGGCGGCGCTGGCGTCGTCTCTGGCTCTTGCTTTGGCAGCGTCGGCGGTGTTGGCGCCGCTGGCTCGGTGAATGTGCGCCCGGGCGGCCCGACCTGCGCGCCCCGATCTCCTCGCCAAGCCGTGTCCTGCCCACAACACGCAGACCCTGCAGTCTCTCCACCTTCGGCCAGACACTCTAGTGTTCACGTGAATGTGCTGTGTTACATTGTGGATGTTGTAAGTATAGGTCCACTAAGACTGACTTGTGACGGACGATCCTATCGCAAAGTTCCGAATAGCATAAGGACTGGAGAGCCTAATTTTTACTATTGTAACTATTATAATATTTGGCCTACTGAGTAATCGAAATATTAATATACAACGGTGAAATTGTGACACTGCGGTAGTTACGACGTTTAAATCTATATATATATAAAGAATGTTAACATGTATGATAATATAGGTTTCTTAAACCACTAGGAATTAAACAATTTTTATATTTTCATTAATGCAATGATGAATATTTGATTAAGACTTAGGATTCACGACGAATCAGTACAGAATTAATTTAGGGGAAAAATCTATATAGAACGGAAAATTTAGGTAGCTTTTAATTTAGTTCAAAAGACATTATAATTTTTTTTCCCTACGACTTATAATTAATTTATGTAAAAATTAACCTGGACAGGTTATGAATAAGTCCAGAGAAACTGTGATTTTTGGTTTATTTAGAATGTAAATTTTTCTTTATGCTTTTATTATGTGATATAAAACTTTATGTATAAAACGAATATTATTTCACTTATTCATTTACCGACTGATTTATGCATTTCTGCTTTTTCTTATTATTTATATTCGACGAAATATAATACATCCATTATCTTGGGAAAAATGACTTGTATAAGTTTAACGTTGGAAATATCAATTTCTCTGATAATGGCATGTATTTACTTTGTCCCAAGTATAATGTTACTAAAAGCCTTCTTTGAAGTGTTTTACAAGTACTTACTAAGTACAAGTACAAGTACTTACTTATAATTGAACTACGAAGTATATTACAAGTTCTTTTAAGAGCCATACACTGACAGCCTAAGCACTGAATGTGCCATTTTTAATTGTGTGAACCATAATGCATTATAATTAAATAGTCAAATAGCTAAATGTAGTTAAATAGACCGGTTTTCAGTTAGCCATACGCATTAAGACAGTTGCTATATTTTAGGTAGTGCTAAGAAACGTTTGGGTGACAAGTTGTGTTATAATCAAAATATCTAAAGATGGTGATCACAAAATGAGAAATGTCAAAGCTATGACAAGAAAAGTAACTCTAATTATTCAGATACTAGATCCAAATAGTTTATGAAAGTTAAAGGGCTATCCATAGGCAAATCTTTTCAATTCTGAATTAAACTGGACATCAAAGTCGTCTGTGTAAATAAAATACAAATGGAATCTAATGTCATTTACAATGTTATTTTTATCAGAGATGAGAATAAATAAATACCCTCTGATAGATAGAAGGGCTTGTTCCCACGGAGATCCCGTTTTTTGCAGGATTCGTTTAATAGTAATACGTTTTATAATAATAACTTGCACACGAATAATATATCTCATTTGCAATCTCCTGCAAAAATCGATCCTTTCGAATTTGGAATACTTTCAAACACTCTCTTTGAAAGTTGTGTTCACACGACAGTCCAGTTTTCAGATCCAGCATTACTGGACCCTGCAAAACAGGATTTCTATGGGAACAAGCCCTAAAGTTTGTAAACATGGAGTCATCAACCAATGCGAAAAATCTTAAATCAAAATGCCATCTGAGCTAAACAATTATCTTGATAAAGACAATTAGCCGGCCACAATTGCGTGATTCATAGCGATACTTAATACGGAATAACGCCCATTAATTTGGAATAATAAAACCAACACTTGCTTGAAACATTTATGCCCGTATTCACAAACATTACTATGAGGTCTCACAGTGCGCGTGAACGCACAGGGTGACACACGAACAAATCACAGAGCTCTATTCAACGCTGTGCGTTCGATTTGCTGCTTCACTTAAGCAAGTATTATTTGTGAATACAGGCGTTATTCACTATGAACTTCATTATTAAGACATGTATGTTGAGAGAATTCTTTATCTATAACAAAATATCGAAAGTCTAACAAAAATACGGATTACAGTAAGAGTTACGGTTAAATTTAATGATAAAGATGATGCAACTAAGGCTTTAGCATTAGTCAATACCTACAAGCCTGTTTTTGAGATAAATGTTCTTTGTCAATATTGCGAAAGTTTTCTCCATGAATCTCATTATTTTAGAAATATGCATTTGAGAGCATCCTAATTGGTCAATTTCTCTAGTGTTCTCTAGCAATGACTGTACTATGATCTACTTAAAATCATTGATGAAGAATGTTCCATTTTTGGTGGACTGCTGCCATATTGGAACCCACTACTGCCATTTCTAACCTGTGACATCCAACCTTTCCTTGTCTGTTTACCTAGTTTTAGCTCTGTCGCCGTCTCTCATGCTGGCATCTTGCTTTGCGTGAGAGAGACGACAGTATTCGAAACTTCGGATAACGTTCGGAGTAGCCCCATTCGTAGTTCATGTGTCTCCTTTTATGGCCTTCGATCTTTCTCTTTTCCTCCATTAACCATCAAGTGTATCTACTAAATTTATGGCTGTGTACCTCGGTAAACATGATTTGTTGGGAAATAAATCATTTGAGGTTGATCAGATAAAAAACAGGTATTTACCATACCTGGATATTTTTGCAGTATTTATTTTGGAACCGCCATGAACAAACCATTTAGAAATCTGTAGTAACTAAAACCCGTATTCACAAGTAATTACCATGAGGTCTCACAGTGCGCGTGGACACACAGGCTACTACTAGACCAATCACAGAGCTCTATTCAACGCTGTGCGTTCGATTTGCTGCTTCGCTTAAGCAAGCATCCTTTGTCAATACGGACGTAATTCTGACTAAAATTTAACAATAACCTTGTTCTTGCAGTAGATGCCTAGAAGCAAAAGAACAATGACACTTCAGTCAAAAATGTCACTATCTAAACGTCAAAATGGGTGCAGTTGGTCATAAACAAAACAACAACGAAAGCTGATAACGAAATAAAAGACATAAATGGACTACTGATTGTTGCATTGAAACCATTGTCAGTTACGACTAGAACCATTAAAATCCGACCTTTTGTTTGAACAGCATTTGTGATCTAAAAAAAGACAAGATCAAAATCTCGTAAAATGGAAAGAAGTTTGACAGACGCGTCCCAAAATAAACAAGTTAAAAACATCAGTAACTTTATTGGACTCTACAAAAGGAAAACAAGTGAATCAGATAAACAATACTGACAAACATAGTCGGGTTTAATGCTATGTTTTATAAACAGAACTTACTAACGCTGACACCTTTTATGCTGGGTCGCTTACCTCTAGTGTCTGACGAATGGGTATCAATTTTTGGTATCAGATCAAAGTTAGACACTTTAGCTTGCTTCATATTATATTCTCCATCATCATGATAGCATTTCAAATTTTGTGCTTTTAGTGTTAGAACGTCAAATAGTTCTTAACACCTAAGTAGCCAAAAAGTTCGCAAAACGTCTTTGTTACAATTGGAATAAGTTTGTTATCAACTTTTTGGCCACTTTTGGTGTCACCAATTATTTGATGCTGATTTTACCTTTTAGAATTTAGCTTTTAATACATTTTTTCACATCTGCGTCTGCATCATAGCATCTTCAATATTTCTTTTAGTGCTAGAAATGGTATCTTTTTGAATTCACTTTTCATCCATTTTCGAAATTCAACAAAATATCATCAATCGTTCAATGGTTTTTGTCAGCAAGCTGTTCCCAGTGTTCTTTGTTTGCGTTTCTACCTGCAGACCTGACTCCATTCGTATTTTCAAAAAGGTCCAGTTTCGACCCAATATCGATCACCAAATGGACCGAAAACTGGCTAAAATATTTAAATAAAAAATATTATATAACAAGTTGGAATGATACTGTTCAGTGTTATTGCTCTATTTGAGATAATTTAGAGAGACAAAGATTTATATTATAAGTGGACGTCCTGCGGCTGATGATGATGATGATGTGTGTCTATTATTATTTTGGTTCCAATTTATTGCTCTGTAAAAAAATATCTAAGTACGCACCTAAATTGAATTACCTTCAAGAATACTTTAAATATTCTTCTTACTACACAAACAGCAAATTAAAAAATTGGGATATAAAAACTTTCGGACTTTCGGTTTCAATTCCTTTTCGGTACCAGAACTCGGTATCTTTTAGTTCCACCTCCTAACTGTCGAGGTGAGTGGAGCTATTTTTATTTTTAACCTAACAGTTAAGGGTTTCTGGGTACAGACGTTTAGATTTGACTATTAGCTATTTTGAGTTAACTGCCCGAAGGGATTGGTTATAATCAGCAGTAACTGGCAGTTTAAACGTGTTCCAACATTATGCTTGTGGATTAAATACGTTTTAGATAAGTGGTGTTTACTAATACTGGTTTAAATAATGATCTTTATAAGTATCAACAAGTATCCACAGTAAGTGTGGGAAATAATCTAGAAATGTGAATAATAATGTGTTATTATACCAATAGTATAATAACAAATAAACACACATAGATTGGTAAAATGAAATACGAAGTAACTATACAAACACTAGCTTTTGCCCGCGGCTTCACCCGCGTAAAATTTAGTGTCACATAAATTATAGCCTATTATGTTAATCTGGGTTTCAAACAATAATACTGTAAAGTTTCAACAAAATCCGTTCAGTAATTTTTGCGTGAAAGAGTAACAAACATCCAGACATCCAGACATCCTGACATCCAAACTTTCGCATTTATAATACATATTATAGTAGGAAGTAGGATGAATAAACCCTAAATTACCTACATTTACAAAAACTCCAAATCCTGATGGATGTTACTGGATTAAAAAAAAATATCCTTGGACATTTTACACTGCGCTTCTAGTCCCAAACTAAGCAAAGCTTGTACTATGGGTACTAGACAACGGATATGAACATACTTAAATACTTTTTTTTTTGTAAATACATACTTATTATACATAGAAAACACCCAGTCCAATACAAACAAATATGTTCATGCATACAAATGTTTGTACTGTGCGGGAATCGAACCCGCTACCTCCGGAATAGTAGTCCGTTTCGAACCACTACACCAAACGGCCGACTAAATTAATTCGAAAAGATTAATCAAATCAATTTTTGTTGCGATGAAAAATTCACTTTAAATGTCTCAGAGCTGTTTAATTTTTACTGTGAGACATCCTTACCTACTTGCTAGGTGAGGAGGCATAACTATGGTCATTGACCTTTATAGATGCTGCCAACATTGTAATAAGAAGGTAGCTAATATACGTTTCATGAAAGCTCTAACATCTTTTTAGTAGCGATCAATAATGAGTTTTACGAACAACGAAAGAGCTGTGGAAAACAATATAACTGTAAATATTAATAAAGTTAAAAATAAAACAAACCTAAAGGACAATTTAATCCAAGCATTAAGAACAGTTAAACCAATCATGCATTAAACACATCTTAACATTATTCCCTTAATGGTACACATGCTGCAAAAGTGGATAAATCTAATTTAGCCGTTATATAAATTATATAAATTGCTATGAATTGAGTGTTATACAAATAAGGAAGGACACTAAGTCTTGAAGAAGCAACTTCTAGTAATAGCAAATTCATCATTATAATACTTGATTGGAAGGACTGGAATGATAAAATCGCGAGTATAGATGATAGTAACTTTAATGATCCTTATCTTTTATCTAATAATGATATTTCTATGGAAATTAATGACGAAATGAGGATCTAAAAAATCATTGCAATTTTTTACGATCGTTATCAGAACAACGATCTCAGGTTATTATCGATAAATGGGGCAATTAAAGATTAAATGAGAAATCTAAAAGTGGAAGCTAAAACATAATTGATGAGAAACAAGACATTTTTGCTTCTGTTGTAAATTGTTTGGAATATTGGGTTACTTTATTAAGTTTAGTAAAACTGTAGATTACCTTGATAAAGAAGTTTTTTTCAATTTATAAAGACACTAGCTTTCCGCCCGCGGCTTCGCCCGCGTGGAATTTTGTCTGTCACAGAAAAACTTTATCGCGCGCGTCCCTGTTTCAAAAACCGGGATTAAAACTATCCTATGTTCTTTCCCGGGACTCAAACTATCTCTATGCCAAATTTCATCAAAATCGGTTGCGAGGTTTAAGCGGGAAAGCGTAACAGACAGACAGACAGACAGACAGACAGAGTTTATAATATTAGTTGGGATGACAAATGTTCTGTTTTTGTTCAATATTTAACGAACAAGAAAATAATTACGAACATTGTAAAGATTGCATTTTGAAAATTGTGTGAAATCCACAAAAAAACCGTAACGATATTACCATTTAATTAGCCAATAAAGTTTACATGCATCCGAGGACAATTCGAATCTGGCGCAAGAATATAATTTATTATAATTGTCATAATAATACTTTTCCTGTGTTGATATTGATTGGATTGTGTCCATGCAAATGTCCAACGAAAAATGGACCCGGACTTATCATTCATGATTACATTAAATTGGGTAATTTTCGCGAAAAAACATACTTTCAATTTCAAACTAAACATATTAACATAATCAGTAGGATCCGCGTTTCATAAATATGCCGATGTTATGCAAAAAGATTTTGCGATCAATAAAAAATGTATGCATAATGGAATTTTGAAGACCATGGGAAGATCTGACGACTTGAATTATGCAAAGGTGAATAATAAAAATAAATATAAAAAAGTCTAACTTCTAGTGGTTTTTACGGATTTTCATCTTTCAGAGACGGTCAGTAAAAATGACATTAAAGTAAAGTAATGTCATACTGAAACGCAAATAGCAAAAAAATTGAAGTAGGTAATACCCAGTCAGTATGGATAGTAGCGCTCTTCTGTAAATCTTTTAATGGGACTCTATTATTACTATTAATACTACGCCAATTGAAATGAAACAATTTAGGTAATATTATCATATCATTAAAAGGGTGTAGAAAAACAATTTTGCTGTCGAAATTCTGTTTATCGACTCATATTTTAATGTAATTCTTTGTCTCATATCTCATGTCATACAATAGATACTACACAAAAATTGCTGCGTTTCTATTTCACAAAGAACTTTTCCAATATTATTATTCAATATAATAAAACTTTTTCGAGATACGAAATCTTATTGTGAATTTCAATTTTATTTGTGAGATACCATCTACGCCTTTGACGATGTGAGAAAAATGATACTAAAGTTTCTTTCTTTAACAAATAATCTAGCCCAGACAGTGTATTTTTATCTCTGACATTGGTTTGCTTCAGTTTGAATTTAACTTCGAATAAAAAAAAGGTATAATTCACACTCTAGCTGTGCCCGCGACTTCGTACGTGTGGAAATACCTAGTTTGAATAATATTTTCCGTTTTTGCAACATTTTACTTTACTGCTCTGCCTCTATTGGTTGTAGGGTGATATTTTAAAGCCTTCCTCGATAAATGGGATATCCAACACAAAAGGAATTTTTCAAATCGGACCAGTAGTTCCTGAGATTAGCGCATTCAATTAAACAAATAAACACTTCAGCTAGTTTGCATCACTTTGAAAAAATTTTATTCATACATTATTGAAAAAAAAAATTTCATCGTATTTCAATGAAGTTTAAAAACATTTCAACTGAAACCCACGTAACAAAAATTTCAAAATAGATCTAATCATTTTAGTAGTCTGAAAGTGAAATGAAGACATTCTTCAAAAGATTTAATCTTCCAAGGAAATGGACCGTTATTCAGCTAAAGACATCAAAAGATACAACAAGACAAATTGATGAGATCATATTAGTTAGCAGTGATGTATGGGAGACGATTTCTTCGTTAAAAATAGGACTGAAAAGGTTGAGAAGACTTTATATTATTTGAAATTTCTTTATAATAATAATAATGATACTGATTTTTAGTACAGCCCACGATTCTGAAACGTCAAGTGGCAAAAATCATAAACTAAACCCAGTATTGATATTAGCGCCCTCCGGTAATGTCTTATTGGTTTTCCAACGTGGCAAAAATTGGAACCATCGATTCGGTATTGACAGTGGCGCCCTCCCTGTCAATGTCAGGGGTGGGAATCAAATCAAATCAAATCACTTTATTTGTATAAATGTGGGTAAAAATTATGACAAAGAATATGGAAAAAAGCACAAACACATTTACCATCACGTGCATACAAATATTTTATGGTATGGGATAGTTCAGTGTAGTTTGATATTATTATGTTTTTATTAACTTTATCGTCTGATTGTGGTGTTTTTCTATCAGTTTACTTCTAGAATTTATTATCTGAGTTCTTTTGATGAACTGAACTTGAATTTAGCTGAATTTCCTGTGCTGTACTTACAGCAGAAGTGACTCTACACTTAAAAGATTTCATTGATTATTTAAATTGAAAGGCTCCGGAACTACTGGACCGATTTGAAAAATCTTTCACCATTACAATCCTACATTATTTCTGATGAAAATAGGCGGTCAGAAGCTCGCCAGGTCATCTAGTTCTACATACAATTCTGTCAAAATATCTAGACCATAGTCAATTTCAAATTTCATTTGCGAAACTCCTTTATTTGCACCCACTAATCACTAAACAGATTGTTGCTTCGACTTGTCCTGTTTGACAAGGCCTTAAAAGCTGCAACTACTGTGACTCACCAATCATGATTGGAGATTTGTGATCTGATTAACACCAATCATGAGATTCTAATCAACGCGACGAAAGCGTGATCGAACGCAATATTGGTGTAAATTGAAAATTTTAATAACCGATATTGCATGTGCAATGTTTTTGCGAACTTCCTTTTTATTCAATTTCTAATGTATTTCTATTTTGTGATTCTAAAGCGAATGAGTTTCTACAAGTATCAGTATAAATAACTGACTGTATTTTAGTGCTACTTTTTGGTATATTGGTAATAAAATATGCCATAACACCGTTTGGCCAACTTTCTGTAATTTTGGTATAAAAAAGAGACAAAAATTGTTTTAGTTATAACGATGACAAACCTTTTTAAGTATATTAAACAAACGGTTATAAGTACTTCCTTGTTTGGAATACACTAGAGAAATTGACATTCAATCAGTTTTAAAATGATGCTCTGTTGTGATTATTTCATAAGCTGCCACCGTATTAAGCTTGAAGTGATGTTGTTCAGAGAAAAATGGATTTGCTTAATGCTACTATAAGGTTGACTTTTGAATGCAATGTGTCTAAATCTGTGAACCACCATAAAGTGATTTCTTATCAAATGAAGTAAATGAACTTTCATTTATTTTATCGTTATTTAGTAGGTTTTAAATATAAGTAACTAAAGTACTTAATAACACCGATATACCTCTACAACGAATTATTATTTAGGATATTGTTTGCCAACAAAGATCTGACTTTTTGGCTGAACCGATTTCGATGCAACACAACTTGTCACCCAAACGGCCGTATAACATTTTCTTAATGATTCTCTCTCATTAGTTTTTGGTTAGTTGTGATGTGTCTAGATTAATAATTGCCTATAAAGTTGACCTCATTTTGAATCTCAAAAATCAGTCCGTTAGGTTTAAAAAGAATATATAATTTTTATATTTACTTAAAACTCGCCGTTTTCTGACCAGAAATATATTATTTAGATTACTATTATGAGGTCCAGTGTCCACCTACTCGCATTTCATCCTACGCTAATTTCATCAATTTATTTTGAACCTTAACTTGAAAATACATAAAGTTCAAAATTCATTGAGGAAATTATTCAAATTGTCGTATAAATATTGCTGGCGACCATGTTTGTATTTTTTCATTAATTCATTAATATAAAAAATATACTGAATAATTATTGCATTTATTTAACAAACGATTTAATATAAATATTTACATGATTTTCATTAATATCAATACTTTGTCTCGTTATCAGTAATGAAATAAAGTTCAATTTGTCATTATTTTTGACATATTGTATTGTAATTTGATTCCAAAAGTGTGCAATATGGATTAAAACAAATAATTGTATTGATTGAGATGTAATTCATCAGAATAAAATAATAAGGAAGAACGAATATAATTTTAAACGTTTAAATGGGAAATTTATTAAATACAAATTGACACAAAAGAAGTATTAGCCATTTATATTAGTTTATTTTTCCAATAAAAATTGAAACAAAAGTATAATTATTATTTTATAAAAGCTAAGTTATACAGTTTATGAACATAGAAATCTCATTTGAAGTTTAAAAACAAAAAGTTGACTAACCTTTTTGTTTTTAAACGCAATTTATTGTGTAAAAAATCTTTCGATACGTGGGCCTATTGATGGTCTAAATAAAGTAACAGCCATGTCATTACGAACCGGTATAGTTTGACCGTGTAATACGTTGATAGGGTTCCCAGAGTCGGTGAAGAAATATCTAGTTTTTTTCACCTTTTTGTCGAATTTCACACTATAAAGTAGCTGTATTCGATTCGATTGTTACTGGTTAATGCAAATTAAGTAGGAAAGTTTTGAAATCGTAAACTTTTCGTATTTAATTTGTTTAAACTAGTTTACTCGAAGTTTTTTCATCATAATAAACAAGTCGTTTATTTTAACACACTTACACACAACCGTCTCTTTACTGGTAATTTTTTATTGATTTTGATTATAATATTGAATAATGTATCTTCAATACTTAACGAAAAACAGCTATGGGCATTTCTACAGAACGGTGGTTTTTTTCTCAATTCGGTGCTAAAATTGAAATTTAGTTTTTTAAGTAGTTTCAATACAAAAAAATAAAGTTTACTCCATTCTGAATGTAAAAATAGCATTGTCACTAAATATTGTGAAGTGGTTTAAGAGAAAAGTTAAGCACCGAATTGAGAGAGCACCGAATTGAGAAAATGAATCATGGAATTGAGAAATGAATCTCCTAATTAAAAAATCGCTCAGCTTACTTAGAATTGATGACATTTTAAAGAAATACCTAATGTATTTGACTAATCAAAATAATAAATAACTAAAACCTATTAGTTAGATGGTTAATTTTAGGTTAAAAGTGAAATATTAGATGGAATAAAACAAAAATTCAAATCAACATGTTTATTAATTTTTCAATACAGAACTATGATTCAGTCTTAATTTTTATATCAGTTTACTTAAACAAATTGAGCATTATAATTATAACGAAAATGGTTAGCACAATACTTCAGTCTAGTGTAACAAATAACAATACAAAATAACATGTTATATTAAGGCCTTAGGCAAAGGTAGGTATTTAGTTCTATTTTAATTACAAAATACACGTTTCAATCACAGACAAGAGATCACTTTTATTCTTACTTTCTAACTTAAGTAGGTATTTAGTTCTATTTAACTACAAAGTACTCGTTTCAATCACAGACAAGAGATTACTTTTATTCTTACTTTCTAACCTAAAGTTTATTATTAAAGTTTTATATAAAAATATCTTAAAATATATTATAATCATTAGAATCACAATCGGAATCTACCTGAATATCTGTAAATTTAGTATCACCCAGTGTTGGTGTCATTAAGTTCTCTATGTTTATCTTGGCTCCCCAAAAACTGTCGTTTCCTGATAGCTCTATATCCGTCAAATTGGCATCAAAATCACTATCATTCATCGAGACCTTTTTCATTTTAATATTTTCAGTTTTCACAGGTACTAGTTCCCCAGCGAATTTGTCTAAAGAACTGCTTGCAGTTGCTGGTTTAATTATTTTGCATGACAAAATTTGTGGCTTATTAGTTAGATCAGTTTTTTTCAATTGAAACTTTTTCCTGACATCTAGCTTATCTTTCTTTGGTAACTGTCTGTTTTTCGTGTAATCTGCAGATTTCAATTCATAAAAACCTGTATGTAGCCCATGGTGACATGCCACAGATTTATGCAAACATTCTTCGTGACAGCAGCTTAGCTTTCTCATAGTTAGCTTTTTGTTATTATTTGCATTCCAGACTACTTGATGAATATTCAATGTTCCACGAAATTCAGGTAAATCATTTGGAATCAACATTTCTTTTTCAAAAATTCCTGATTCATCGACCACTTCAATTTTGATGTTATCGACGTGTCTTTTCAAAAGATTAACGAAAGTTGTCATATCAGGTATGTCATGGCCACGTGCAACTATTTTGTCAGCTGTGCTTTTTAGACACCCTCCAACACCATCAGGCGCTCCTTTACCATGGCCATGCTCTGTGTAATTCCATTCAATGCAACTAAGACTGGGTAAATTCCAGTGGAGAGAAGACATGATAAAAAACATTTTACGATTCCGATACTGGGCTGAAGGTGAGTCGGATATAAAAATTAGAGACTGTATGTCAGGAACTTCATCTTCTATGAATCGCAAAACTGGCATAAGATGCTCCCAGATGGCTACGGCATCGTGCCTAAGACATTCGCTTATTGTACAGAATGGTTGAGTAACCAGCTTCCCATGTTTCATAAAGTAAATAACGGAAGTGTGCAATGATATCTGCTGTCTGCTACTACCAAAATGAAAACTTTGTATCTCGTTGGCGTATTTCGTGCAATAGTTCTGACTGAAGTCACAGTGGATTATGCATTGGTCATAAGACAGTTCAGCTTTGATTTTTTTAATATATCTGAATTGTGATATAATGTTAGCAATATGACTCATATATGGGTAGAGTATGTTTTCAAAATGCTGTAATAAATCTGTAGATAAAATATTTTTCTTAACTTTGACTGTTTGCAATGTAATTTTTTCGTCACCATCTTTAATGTAGGCCTTTTTCAGCTTTTCCCATACACTGTAATCAATTTCTGCATTAATATCGTATTCCAAGTACGTTAACTTTCTATTTCTGCACTCTAAGCACTCGCGAGTTAAACAAGATACATTTCTCGGGTCACAACATATTTTTTCAAGTATGTGATTTGCAGAACCCTCCGAGATAATTTTGTGTTTATGAAGAGCTGTAACTACGAAATTAAAATTCTCATGAGTTTGACACAAGCAAGTCTCTCGAGCCTGCACATTCGGTATTATCACCCAAAAAGGTCGTAATCTGCAAAACAGGGAGTAACTAATATTTATTTCAGGATGTTGAGTTTGAAATTTTTTGTGCAGTTCGAGTAATGATCCTGTGAGAAACCTTTTCTGTTTTCTTACTTTGTTTTGAACTTTAAAGTCTTTTTTTCCGGGACACATTCGGCTGTTTTCATCGTCTTCATAAAAATTGACAACAATTTCTTTAATATTAACTGATGACATTCTTAATCTCTTTATAGATTCCGCAGGTTCTTCTTTACTTGAACTTTCTGAAGTATTTTTTTTCAATGTCGTCAAGACTTTATTTTTTTGACTTCTTAATCTTTGTATCGTTCTTTGGCAAGTCTGATTTTTCTTTTGTAATTCAGTAATTCTGTGATGCAGTAATTTCAACTCTTTGTTTACTCTGTATTTGTATTGCCTATATAATGATATTCGCACATTCTGTCGTTTCTTTGGTGTTTCTGTGATACTATTGTTGACCACAGCAAGGCTTGAACTTGAGCATTCCGATGAAAGTGGAGAGGCAGGCGTAAAATTTTCAGAATCAAAAATAGTTGGCGAAACAGGAACCGAAGAATCAGTAAAGGTGTTTATCGGAGACTGAGGCTCTGTAATTCTTACATTTCTTGTAGACTTCGTACCAATAGTTCGGGATGCATTCAAAGTATTAGAAATACTAGGAGAAACGGGAACTGATGGATCAACAAATATATTTATCGGAGACTGAGGCTCTGCAGTACATATTATATTCCTTGGAGAATTTGCACCAACGGATCGAGATGCACTCAAAGGATCATGATCTTTTAGAACTTTGGGACTAGAAGGAAGCGATATGAGTTTTTCATCTAGTACCGATAGAAAGTTTCTTTTCTTTTTTTCGTAACTTTTCTTTGAATGTTCTCTGTAATACTTTCTTAAAGCTTTTTGTTCACGACGTGATCTTTCGCTCATTTTCTTTACTTTACCTTCCGCCTTTCTTTTCGCATATCTTTCCCGGTCTTTTTGTTTACGTTGTTCGTATAATATCGAATCGTTTTTAATTTTCTCCCTTCTTCTTTTCTCCGCAATCCTTTTTTTTTCTTTTTTTTCGGCTTCACTTTGTTTTCCCATCTGATAAAAAAACATCGAAATGAAATAGAATGTTTTTGTGTACGATTTTTATAAAGAAAAAATAAGTTTAGCAGGATGAACTAAGTAACTTAATTATCCATGTTAACGATTACAGTAAGGACTTATGAACTGCATGATCACAGAAAAAGCCTTATATTTTTTTTTTAAACACAACAACAAAAATCAGTTATTGATAAACTTGCTCTACTAATTTTTTGAACTATTGTGTTTGTCATTATGCGGAGTTAATAAAGATAGCAGTAGCAGTGGTATTCTTTTTAAGAATACCTCATAACTTAGGTTTTATTGTCTTCTGTCCAATGACTGGTAGTGCCTAATGATTGGTAGTTCACCCTATTATTATGCTCTATTGATTTACATTATCATTTAAACCACACAAACTATTTATAGTACGATGAAAGTCTAAATTTTTATTTAACCTCAATTCGGTGTAAGTTTTCTCAATTCGGTGCCCCAAATTCCACGGGATTGAGATCCACGGAATTGAGAAAATATCACTATTCATCAAATTACTCGAAACTATTATAAATTACAACAATTTCTACAAAACGTTATGTCAGATATCACTTAAACACTCAATTAAATCAGCAGTAATCTCATCAAATATATCATGAATATTTAACAATGTCGCACACCGAATTGAGAAATGACCAGTGACCAAAAAATTTTTATGATTTCGTACCTTCGAAAAATGCTCCGCGAAGCGACAGATCCCCCGTCCACACTGCTCGGCCGCTCGGGCGCAACTGGCGGTTTGCGGGAATCGGTCGAGGGCGTTCTTAGTGTGTGTAGTTTGTGATACAGGAACACAAAAGTAAATTTCACGGAATTGAGACGCATGCGTCGGACAAAATTTAAATGTGTTACTGTATTAAAACCCAAGGATTCACAATGAATGAACTAATTTATATGGCTTTATTATCTATCCCTTGTTCTGTGAATGTCAGAATCATAATGGGAAAGCTATTATTTTAAAAGTTATGAAGCAATAACGAGTAAATTCTGGAAACCGGACACTCCATTTTAGGCCAAATTTCGCCCGTTTTTGATCTTCCAGATTTTTTTATGGCGATATGGAAAACCTGTCGGTCTTCTAAATATGCTCTCCATCAAGTCAAGAGTTCTATAAATACGTGTGTTTTTTTTTCAAGTACGTAATTCAATTTTAAAGGTACTTTTTTCGCCCCAGTAGGTCGATCAGTCGTCCCCGTAGAAATGCCCCTATACTATTACTTATACTTAATATCGAATATTATTTAAACTACTTCACTTTGACAACGAATTTTATCTTTATTTAAAACATTTTAACAACTAGATTGTATATTTCTGGTCAGAAACATTGTAATTGATATTAATAAGCCTAAAATTTTACTATGACATGTTTCTTTATATAATAATCGTTAGTTATATTGTATACGCCATTTTTGTAACATGGGAAGAGTAACATCCTATATCTAACTTAATTCTATCAAATGGTATTTTTTTGGAGATCTAATTTCAAAATGAAACCATAAACTCAAATAAAATTGAGTCCAAAAATATTATTTGATAGAATTTCGTTCGTTTTGCTCAGTGGAGGTTGTAATAATTCCTTTTTTTATTGTTTGTCGACTGACTTTTGTATATTTTTTGGATGTTTGTTACTTTTTGTGAGTTTTTTGTCTATAATTTTTACAAGATGGTATGTACTTTTGTCAATAGATGTCGTAATTAAGTAACTTTATGTTTAATCATTGAATTGAATACGTAAGTCAAAATTAATTCAATTATTGTGCCTTTCTTAATTTATTTACTTTTGTCATCTTTTTGAGTTGTACCATTTTGTCAAAACTTTGTCTTAAAACGTATCAAAAAAGTATGTTTACTTACAATACTGGTGTAAATATGAATTCAAATAAATTAGTCTGTAAATACTGTGATTAAATTCAATTTTTGACATTAATGCTTTTTGTAAACTGAAAAAAATAAACATACTTTTTTGTTATGTTACCATCTCATAATATTTCCTTTCGATCAATAAAATTGGTGCTACTAGCGACGATTTTTACATTTTTAGTTTTATTATTGTACAATTATACTGAAAATAACGCTATGTACTTAAGTTTCGTTATATTTAGAAGGGATTAAGGTAAAAATAGCTACAGCTACCTCTTGAATTATTCAAAAATATTTTTGTATAAACTAAACTAATGTTAGTGATACGCACTCTGTGCCCACGTTACAAAAATGGCGGTCGGTCCTACTCGGAAAAAAATCTGAATCCTCGATTTTCCTAAAACAATTGTTGGATATAAAAAAACTGTTTATTACTTAACTAGGTCTTAGTTCGGCCACCTTGCCGTATAGTGTACGATATATATTTTTTGCAGCTGTATCTTATGTAAACGCGGCCATATTAAGTTTTGGATATCATTTGGCAAACTACGCCGGCGGCAGAGATGCGGAAATTTTGATTTCAAAAAAAGATTTTAATTAATCTATGGATTCAACGAGCAATTTTGTCGACCAATCGCTGGGTTTTATTTAAATCCACTTTGGAACTGCCAATCAAATTTTGAATTCCGAATCTCTGCTGTCGACCGTTATATGGGACGAATAGATGTGTAAAAATTTGTTAATGGGAAATTCGTATGGGAGATGTAAAAATAGGTTTGGAATAAAGTGTACCTACTAAGTATGATTAAAGAACTGTACATAATAAATTGTTAAGCGTAGCCCCTGTAGGTATTTATTTGTACTATTTCGGTCCTTTGTTAAAATCCAAAGTTTTTAATTTATTTTTCGACCAATAAATGTTGGAGAGAACTAACTTTTTGCGATTTTATTTTCCCTCACTATTTTTATTTAACTTGAAAAAATCTATTTACGAGATGACACATTATACTCAACATCTATCAATATAATTTATTTCTTTATTTGCTTGTAGATTCAATATCACAGATGGTGTCTATATTACAAGTTTTATTAAGACCACAAAACACGGAAAGTGTTTGTATGCAAATGACATAGTAAAATGTATCCCAAGAAACTTTGTGGCACTACAACAAAAAGGTATCTATGTTTACTGTACGTTTACATTTTTCTTGCAAAATAATTTTTAACGGGACTATTCCCACCTCTCGTTCCCACCGCTGCAACTCCTTTGTAGCCAGGATCTACAGCTTGACCGCCAATAATAACTGTTAGAAAAAAAAACTTTTTCATCCAACACGAAGAAACTCTTGGCCTGCATCTCACCTGGAAAAGTGATGATCAGGCCGAAGGTGGAAGCGAGCTTCACCCGGAATCCTCAACCACAGAGGAACTGGCTATCTTACCTCTAAACTTCGAACTCCTGTGTTCTTCTGATTAATTTCGTTGCGAATCCAATGACAGTTTAACTTTCCCCCGGGACAAACTTGACCTTCACTGGTTGAGTTTTTAATTGCGGTCAAGCTGTAGATCCTGGCTACACAGGAGTTGCAGCGGTGGGAACGAGAGGCGGGTATAATCCCGTTTTATCTTACATCTAACGGCCGGAACACAACAATGCTATTAACATTGTTTTTATATTACTTTACTTATATGCCTCACCACTAACAAGACGAACCAGTTTGTCGATAGATCAGCTATCGCCAATCATTAGTATCGATAGCGATCAGATAACGCAATTGCGAATCGACAAATGGACAGCTCAACGCACTTTCTAATAGTATATGTAACAGATCAGTCAAGATAGTGCGGTATAGATGGCGATGGTTGGGAAACTATTTCCCACCTCTCGTTCCCACCTGTGTAGCCAGGATCTACAGCTTCAAAACCAATAAAAAATTAAACAGTAAAGGCGAATAGATAATTCATCATAATTATTGCAGTCAAAGGACGTCCACTGCTGTTATGTAGGCTTCCCCTAATGATTTTCAGATATTTATTTGTCAATGATTTAATATTGGTTGTCTATTATAAATTAAAACCTTATTTTTATGGTTCCGGCGTGAAATTCAGTTGGTATTTTTTTTTAATTTATTGTCTCTTAACAGTTTGTCGGCAGCAGTACTATAGTATAAAATTTCATCAAAATCCGTTCAGTATTTTTGAGTAACAAACATCTATCATTACAAACTTTTACATTTCTATGCTCTAGAAAAGATAGTCTAGTTTGAAATTAGTTTTAAGTACCATTTCATAAAACGGGCCTCGGTAATTTTACATTATTTAATTTTCAGTTCAATCAAAACTATGTTTACTTACTTTGTTTATTTATTTACTAGAGACATTTAATTTTAAGTTCTGTGTCAATGTTAGTCAGTCAATGTTTACACAATTGGTAGTGTAATAGAAGCGGTCTTACAATGTACCACTTCTAGATTGCTGCAATGTAATCCGATACTAGTGATGTGCCGTCAAAAATGTATATCCGAGGATACGGATACGAATGCAAACATTCTTTCTTCTGCCTATAAAGACCTGGTGCGCGAATTTTGCTACTTTTGATAGAGATCTCAATCTTTTTTAATTAAGGCAATGTCTGTAATAATACATAATTATGTACTTATTTCACTGAAAAGGACGTTTTCAGAACGTTGGTTGAATCTGATTTAAAGATAAGACATAATATTAATACTGGCAACTCCACAAAAAAAATATTATGAAGGTTTGCAAACAATGGAATGTGCCATAATAATTAATAATAATTACTTACAATTAAGAAGAAATAACATTTATTAAAATTGCTGCTAAATGTGTTCTTGCCAGCTAAACTTTACAGATACAAAAAATCCAATGCAAGATCTACCAAAAAGTAACGGATATTTTTTTCCCGTTCGGATACCCACGGATACTGCAGTCGTAATACGGATACCTGGCACATCACTACTGATTGGGTGTGTCGATCATAAGACAATAGTATGACGCAACGCGTTGTGGTCACTAGTCATTGCTCTTGCAGTGAAAAAGTAAATAATGCAGTAACTGGACCAGTTTGGCTTATGGCCAGTATGGCGGATCTTGGTCAACGTAGGCAGTTTATTATGTCTTTATAACTGACCCGGCGAACTTCGTACCGCCTATATTCGTCAGAAAAAATGTGGGATTCTAATGGTGGAAGAATTTTTCAAATCGGTCCAGTATCCTGGGTTCGATTCCCAGATGGGTTTGAATAATTAAAAAGGGTCAGTCACTAGCTGTTGAAATATACTTGAAATTTAAAAAATCATCTCATCTTTATGTCCTCCAAAGACTCAAACAGATACTGGTAGAGAATACCTAGTGGCTAAATCCGCCATTTGTACAATAAATAAAATGATCCTATGGATAATCGAACTCTATACCTACTAAGTAATAAACAAGTAATATTCCAGACACATGTCTGGTAGAGAATACCTACTGGCATTAAGTTCGGCATTTTGTGCGTGCAACAAATATGATCTTACAGAGAATCGAACTCTATACTAACCATAAGCAATCAATAAGTCCAAAGACAATAGACTTTATTACGCCATTCGGTCACTTGGGCAACCTTCTAAAAAGTCGATCGTTCACGCACGTACCGATTTCGTTTTAATTACCTGATTACGCAACAGTTGGACTCGTATTTTGTACAGTCTGCTGCATAAACCAAGTTTGTTGTTAATAGTTTATAGTTCTTGCAACTCACGAAGGCGAGTGAGCTTTACTTGTGTGTGTACGTGTACATGCACATAACGATAGTGTAATGTCTGTCAAAACTTTTGGAAAACGAACAGTAGCGAGCCACCACACATGTAAAGCTCACTCGCCTTCGTGAATTGCAACAACTATCTATACTTTATTCGTTCGTTTCAGCCGAATGATGTCCACTGCTGGACAAAGGTCTCGCCCAAGGATTTCCACAACAGCGACTGCGTAAAAAAATGTCATTAAAATGTATGACATACTATGCAGCCCCTAGCGGCTACTTTCAAGAAATAAAATCTTCATATATTTTTTGACGTACTTGCTAGCGAGCACACCTAACGTAAACTCATGGTAAGCACACAGCTGTTTTACTCCCTAATGGCATCGATTTCATTTCTTTTAAAATAATTGTTAACTTTTATTGATGCGAAGTATACAGCTAGGTATTGATTGGGTTTTGGTGGTCTGAAGATAAGCAATACTTGTATAGAGTTGCAAAATATGCAGGCAGTAGACAATTTGCGCAACGACCTTGTTAAATACTGAAAAGAAACTAACGAAAATGACAAACAGGACTCGTACCATTACCATCCGTACAATTAATTGCGAAAATAAATATCTGTTCAAGAATTTCTTAGCGATAGAGTCGCTTCTCAAACTAAAACTAAAGCGGAAGGTCGTGGGTTCGAGTCCCCCGCTTTAGGCAGTTCGATTTTTTCAAGTTGTTAATTTAAAATTTAAATATCTCTGTTTGTAGCATTTTCAAACTTAAACCACAGACCCGTTTTAGCTGAAAGATTATCGCCCGTATTCACAAACGATGCCTGCTGAATAGAACTCTATGATTGGTTCGTATGTCACCCTGTGCGTCCACGCGCACTGTGAGACCTCATAGTAATCTTTGTAAATACGGGCGTAGTATTACTTCAATTAACAGATAACAAACTCAATTAAGAAGTTCCTGGAACAATCACAAATCACATAAAGTAACTGAAACTGAAAGGATCGAAGGTCACTCACACCCCATAAATTCCCCATAATGTCTATTCCCATACAACTGGGTCAAACAAAAAGGAATCGCCGATTCTTTGCGAAGAAAACTCCTATTTCCATATGAATGATGAAGTTTGATGGTTACCATTGAATTTTATACAGTAAAAATGGGTAGTAAGTCATCTTCGTACAGACTGCGGTACACAGAGCAAAAAAATTGTAACATACTTAAGTATAGTTCTTGCAACTTACGAAGGTGCAAGTGCTTTACTTGTGTGTATACGTGTACATGCACATAACGATAGTGTAATGGCTATCAAAACTTTTGAAAAACGAACAGTGCGAGCCACCACACTTGTAAAGCTCACTCGCCTTGGTGAATTGCAACAAATTCAAAGATAATTGACTACTATTCTGCAACAAAAATCCCGGAAAACTCATCTCGTGACGTCCACCCACAAGGTGGCGCTGGATGCAGCGATGGCTGAAATGATGATCTATCCTCCTCTATGGTATCCTCCAAAAACAGTTTCTGTAAAAAACGGGAATAAGCCTTTAGTTCCTTAGGCTAAATTGCACCACATAACTTTATGATAACCGGTGTTTCTGTATGGAGTTTGACAGACTTGACGTGTGTCAAATTTAAATTATGATGGTGCAACCTAGCCTTAAACGTCAATGGTGATTATAAAGTTACTGTTAATATGTACTGTGGCGTCAGCCTCACAAATTGGCGTAGTTTGCGAAATATGATTCACATCCGCACCATACTGATATATCACGTTTTCCTTGGAAGAAAGTATATTTGGACCGCTAATGAGTCGGCGTGGATGTGTCTAATCCCGTGCGGGATTCGATATTTAATTGTCGTGGATATTACAGCTCAAGTGTGTAGAGTTCCGTACCACTGGACAAGTTTCCATTTTTTTTCTTTTAATAAAACTTGAAAATATAAGAACACTAATAATAATTGTGAAAGAATCATGAAAATATCTACAAATACAAAAGTTACGGGGTCCTAAAGTGTTGCATACCAACACAGTCACGACAGTCATTCGAAGTACAAACAGTAAATCACCCCAGTGGGTCTAGACAAAGTGCAAATTATAATCGCAAACCAGTCGAAAAGTGGTCGAAAAGCCCCTTTTTTGTATGGAGTTTTGACGGATTCGATTTTCGATTCGATGAAAAAGTGCGTTTTGTCTAGGGGGGCAGGTCCAGTGCTGTTGACAGATCTAATTTTTTTTTAATCTAGTAGTTTTTAAATTTTCAGCCAGGGTCACTCAAGATTATTTCTTAGTAAAATTGTGTAACCTTTATTGACATAATTATGCAAGACCTGACCATATTTAAAAAGAAAAAGAAGACATTATAGTGTCATTATCGACAATGCGTTAAGGGTGGTAAGCATTGTGATTGAAACTTGAACAGGTGGCCTGACATCACGGCACCGCCTATGTTTAAGTTCCACGCGAAAATATGGAGGTAATTTAAATAATTAATTTCTCAGCCATTTCTTGATGGATTTCAAAAATAACTTCACCGGCTTTTTAGTTTTGGTCTATATTTTAATCCCATTCAGTGTAATCCAATGTTTTCAACATCACGAAACTTGTCCATTGTGTACGACGAGACTCTATTACTATAATTTGTAGGATTGGTCGTGGAAAAGGGACTCTATTGGTTTGTAGTTGGTACACAATTGTAATCCTTATCACTCCGCAAAAATCGGTCGATCGTGATACCATACAATTTATTATTCTTGTGTTTCGGTAATCAAATCGACATGGTGTATTTTTTAAAGTCGTTGCCTATTCCTTGTTGTTATAATGTTTTAATAGTTAAGTAGTGTATTAGAACTAAGCTAAAAAACCCAATTTAAAGGATTTTTTGAATTTCAGAATAACTATGAACAATCACAACACATAGGTTATCTATGCTTCTATGCACAATCTATGCTTGATATACCTAGACTTCAAAACTCTACGCCAAGTTTTCAAAACGCATAAGATTTTTTACCAGCCCTTTTTTAGTTTTTTAAAAGAAAAAACTAACTAACTAAGCAGGTATTAACCTGCATTGTCATCCACAAAAAATACCTGCATATTTTTTTTCCGAACATTAGTCTTGCTGTCAATTTCCTTTAGTTTTTGTCGAACATAAGTAACCATCTATTTTCTCTATGCTAAGTATAAGATTGACTGCAAAAATCTTAAGTTCTTCCTAATCACCCCCCACGAGTAATGTGTTTCGAACGAGTGCGCGTACGCAGTCATTAACGTTCATTACGCTTGCCTAGTGATGTCCTGATATCGATAAATTGATATCACCAAACTGTCGATAACTTTAAAAACTACAGGTAATGCGGCAGTGTGGTGCGAAACAGAAGAGTAGGTATGGGTTTGTTTAGATTTGTGTTTTAGACAGATTACCTATGCCATGGCAGCTCTGTTACGTTATGTACTCTTATGTTACTCCTCCTGCATCATGCTATTCCTCAACCACTACGTTAAGACCCTACTCAGTTACCGCTATACCTGCCTGTAGCAATCAGTTACTTAATATTTAATTGTCACTAGCGCGTCGAAGTCTTGACAGTGCCACGATTCTCATTGCTACTTAGGCCAGTCGTTGCTCTTTAGGCCCGGTTTCCACCAAGGTGAAGCGGAGCGGAGAAGAGAGGAGATGTATCGGTCGGACTGTTTCTATGGCATTTGACAGCAGTGACGTGCTGAGCGGAGCAGCGCGGAGTGGAGAGATTTGAAAATAATGACATCTCATTGGTTATTCAAAACACGTCTCCGCTCCGCTCCATCTTGGTTGAAACAGTAGTAAGGCCTTGATGAACGAGGCCCTTACTCTGATAAGCCGAATAACATCCTTGGGGAGGCCTTTGTTCAGCAGTGGACGTCATTGTGTTAAACAAGAAGGTTGATAGGTAAGTATAATCTTAATCGATAGTTTATTTCACTGTTGATGCACAACACTATCCCAAAGACCTGTGTCAATGTTACTAATTGTCAAGCGTCGCGGAGTTGCGCACGAGTTTCAAAGGCGCCGACAATGGAGCAGTTCTTAGAAGATTGCCTGTGTTACAACGCCTGGTGGTGGTGCAGGTTCGAATCCTTCAAAAGACACATTTATGAAGACTCATGTAGGTTACTGTTGAGTAATGACAACACTAAACATTTATTTATGGTTTAGAGTTTAAAAAAGCTAGCTCTAAGTCTATGGTCTCTCTCTGTGAAAAAATGGCCGACTGAAAAGTTTTGTTTTGATGTGCTCCGTTGTAATTTATATTTTGCATGTGTAAGATTGCAATAAACAAGCAAGTTGAAGATAATCATGGCGCTTTATTAATTAAACCCCATAACAACAATAGTTATGGGCCCAGAAGAATTTGTCACAAGAAATTAAGTTCAATCGCATCCACGAGTGGAGGACATTGTTGGAAAGGTTTATGGTACCGAAATTTACATCTACGAATATCATCGTCATCATGTCGTGTTCGAAAGACAACAGATATAACATTGCACAATTCAATGGGGAAGGATTTTCGAATTGGGCTTTTAGAATGAAAAGTATGCTAAATGAGGCAAATTGCCTGGGCGCTGTGATTGACGAAAATTTCTCCAAGAAAGCCGAAAATAAGAGCCTCGAAGCAAGGGCACAGGCTCTAATAATTAGCGCAGTGGCTGATAGTCATCTTCAATATGTACGCCAAGAAAGTGCATTTAAAATGTACAAAAACTTAGAGGAAAACTTCAAAGAAAAAAGTACAAGAGGAAAATTGTTTTTGAGAAGACAGCTGAACGAAATAAAGTATCTAGAGAGCAAACCACTGAAAGAACATTTTACCAAAATTCAAGAAATCTGCACTCAGTTGGAGGAGGCAGAATCAGTTTTGTCAGACGAGGAAAAAATTAACTACATACTTTTATCTATGCCAAAAAGCTACGAGGGCGTAGTCACCGCATTAGAGACAATGGGAGACCTGAAACTGAGCACAGTCATGGAAAGACTTCTCGCAGAGGAAGAAAAGAAGAAAAAGTTTAATGAAAACAACAAAGAGACGAGCTCGAGTGCCTTCAATTGTTACAACTGTGGGAAGCCAGGCCATAAGAAATACCAGTGCAGAGGTCGAGGACAAGGAAACAATTATTCTACAGGGCGAAATTATACTACTGGATCGGGACAAACATATAGAGGAGGAAATAACAATTCAGGAAGAGGATTCTACAATACAGGACGAGGATACTATACTGGACAAGGATACAATACAGGACGAGGACAAGGATACAACAATACAGGACGAGGACAAGGATGGAGCCATGGCCGAGGGAGAAACTACCAGAGTCAAGAACGGAGAGAGGAGAGTAATTATACGGAAAATAATCCTAGTGCATTTGTGAGTGAAAATAATCAGTGTGAAGAAAGTGTGCAAAAATATAAGTGTGCAGAAAAGTATTGCGAACTACAATTTTGTGTGGACTCAGGGTGTTCAGATCATTTAGTTAACACAAGAGAACATTTTGTGGACTATATACAATTAACAAAACCACGTCTCATTGCTGCTGCCAAAAATGGTATTAATTTACAAGCAATAGGAATTGGCAACATAGAGGTAATTAGTAAGGTAGGCAACAGGCAATATAAATGCATAATTAAAAATGTTTACTATGTCCCTGACTTAAGAAAAAATTTATTGTCTGTATCAAAAATGGAAAATGCTGGTTTGACTGTCAGTTTTTCTCAAGGTAAAGTAAGAGTTTTTGAAAAAGATTACATACTAATGATTGGTAATAATTCTGGAACTTTGTACACAGTGAATGTTTTAGTAACTTCAGTAAAATCTTGTTATTTAATTAATAAACCTGATGTAAATCTTTATGAATTGTGGCACCGACGTTTTGGTCATTTGGGTTCAAGTAATTTAAATTTATTGGCGAAAAATTGCATGGTAAAAGGTTTATCTGACTTAAAAAATAAAACGACACAGAGTGATTTATGTGAATCTTGTTTATTGGGTAAAAGTACTAGACAGTCATTCAATCATAAAGGCTATAGAGCCAAGAAACCTTTAGAGTTAGTTCATACTGATGTATGTGGTCCAATTTCACCAACCACTTGGGATGACAAAAATTATTTTGTCACTTTTATTGATGACTTTACACATTTCACTATGGTATTTTTGATAAAACATAAATCTGAAGTTTTCAAAAAGTTTTTATATTATTATAACATGGTAACTAAACATTTTAATAGTAACATTTTAAAATTGAGAATGGATAATGGGCGCGAATACTTGTCTAATGAGTTTAGGGATTTTTGTAACAGAAATGGAATAGTCATGCAGCATACAGTACCTTATAATCCGGAGATGAATGGTGTGGCGGAGAGAATGAACAGAACCCTCATGGATAAAGCGAGAACAATATTGATAGATGCAGGAATGAAAAAAGAATTTTTAGGAAAAGCAGTATTATATTCTACGTACGTTACAAACAGGAGTCCAGTTGCAGGAAGAGATACTACACCTAGTGAATTATGGGAAGGAAGAAAACCTGATGTTTCGAATTTGAGAGTATTTGGATCCATTGCTTACAATCACGTTCCTAAAGAATTGAGGAAGAAATTGGATGACAAAGGCAAGAAAATGATAATGATTGGATATAATGTAGGAGGATACAAATTATTTGATGAAGAAAATAACATGGCAGTGACGGCAAGAAATGTGATATTTGATGAAAACCTAAAGAAACCGGAAAAGACAATTTTTATCCCTGACTATACAGAGTGTGAAAATGAAGAACAGAAACCAGACAGAACAGGAGGAGAAACTAGTATAGAGAATGAAGAAGAAAAGAACCAAACTTCTGAAAACAATGAAAATGAGCAAGAAAGTGAAGAACTGGAAAAGGAAGAACAAGAAAGACAAAAAAGGAAAAGACAGAAACCATTATGGCAGAAGGACTATGTTGCGGATTTTGACGAAGAAAGTGATGAAGCTCTATTTGCATTATTAAGCAGTCAACATGAAGATACACCGGTAAGATATGAGGACATTGAAGAGAGAGAGGACAAAAATGATTGGTTAAAAGCTGTAAAAGAGGAACTTAAAGTTTTAGAAGAAACGGAGACATTTGAAATCGTACCAGAACCGAAAGATAAGAAGATATTAGATGGAAAATGGGTATTTACAAAGAAAGAGACAGAAAGAGGTAAATTATGTAAAGCTAGATTAGTCATTAGAGGTTTCCAACAGGAAGAGAAATTTGAAGACATCTATTCACCGGTATTGAAACTACAAACGTTAAGGACATTGTTATCAGTAGCTGCTAAGAGGGATTATACTATACACCAAATGGACGTGAAAGGAGCCTTTTTGTATGGGAGGATTGACGAAGATGTATACCTAAAACCACCAAAAGGAATGAATGTTAAAGAAAATTGTGTACTCAAACTCAAGAGATCGTTATATGGACTGATATAAACGCAGAACTAGGTAGCAAAAGGTATTTGACCGCAATTGCATGTGATGTTAAGTGAGATGCAGTATAAAATGATAGATATCTACCTGTAAGTGCCTATAAGGTCCGGTATAGTGCTTAGGAGAGACAGCAGCAGGCAGCGACCTGTTCGCATTATACAAGAGTTTATCGAAACGCTTAGTGCAAGCTGGTGGAATGTCTGTCTGTGTGAAATGAATGTCTGTTGATGGAAGGGGGCTGGTGGAATTAGGTCGTGTAATTCCTTCGCACATTCTCTGAAGTGTAACCTGGTGGATGGTCACATCAGATGTATTATTATCTGCTCTGTAAGTTCTCATTAAATTATAGCATTATAGCTTCAATTGACCAGTCCACTCCTGATAAAAGGTCGTTGATATAAAAATATTGATTTATTATTTTAAAGAAATCGGTACTCCGGTAATCCGAATCATTTTTTGTCACATAAATCTGAAGATCATCTTCATAATGTCATCTATGAAGCAAATACGTTTCATCTCATTATAATATTTCTCGGGTTTTCTTGCAGCTGGGAACCTACAAGCAGTTCGTTATTCAGTGAAATATAAATCGAACCTTAACACAAAGCATCAAATATAATCGTGCGCAAGTTGTCTCCGTATTATTCCAGACGACCGCATGATGAGGTTAGTATACTGTCAGTTTTGTTTCTTTTTCTTTTTCAGGTAGGTGTCTTTTTTAATAAAAAAAATCTGTGTGTTCGTTAATCTTTTTTCAGGTCTAGTGATTTCTGTAACTTCCTTTCTAATTGAACGGACCTGTGAGTGGTTATGTTTCTGGGTTTTTTAAGGGAAAGGAGGCAAACGAGCAGACGAATCACCTGATGGTAAGTGTTTACCCGCCGCCCATAGACACCCGCTCCTCGGTGAGTTACAGGTGCGTTGATTGTCTTTAAAGTATTAGAGTCTGCTCTTAAAGGTTTTAGGTCGTATTGGTCCGCAAATACTGCAAACGGCAGTTCATTCCTCGGCTTGGTGTCTGCAAATGGTGATTGTGGATTTTCTGTTTTAAATGGTAACTTCACAAAATATCTATCTACCGCTTCCGTAAAAAAAAATGTCCTGAAGCAGTGGTTGGGTTAATACTGGGGAGTGTAAAACTATAAAAGTGCTTTATAAAAGCCTACTTGCAAAAATAAATGAGTTTTATACCCGTTTTCACCATTAATCCCAAATTTTTAAGTGACCCCTATAAAAAAAAAATTCCTGTTATGTATCACCATAGAGGTCACTTACAAATTAGGGATTGATGGTGAAAACGGGCCTTAGTCCTTTTGATAGCTCGTCTCTCCCTAAAAATGCAATTTCCGAAAATTATAATATACAGGGTGTTAGGTAAATGGGTATATGAGCCGACACTAGCCCATGTTAACATGGTCATATAAATGGTATGGTGAAGTCAGAAAATTGATATCTTCATTTTAATTATTTTATTTTTCATACAAATCGGATTTTATAAAATTTATTTTGTATGAAAATTAAACAAATTAAAATGATGATATCAAATTTCTGACTTCACCATACCATTTATATGCCCATGTTAACATGGGCTAGTGTCGGCTCATATACTCATTTACCTAACACCCTGTAGTTATGCAAAAATATTGTAACTTTTTGATTTTGAATAAAGCTATAATTTTAAATACTACCATAAGTAATGTAATTTTTCACAAGGTAAAAGTACGTTATCCTTTTTACGAATTTATTTCAATACGAATAGTTCGAGGAAAAACTACGTAAACCACACTTACACGTTGAATGCACGACTAAATCTGAACGCCAATAAATAGTTATCTGCAATAATACCAAACAGCAAGTATTCCTTAACATGTCAACAATGCAATATTCATAATTACAACAACATGTGTTAAAATTTGTTTCGCGGACGGAATAAGTACGCAACGCTCTTTTTTAAGTTTTTCTCAAAACCTATTAAGTGTATTTTAAATATAAATACATAGGCCCCTCACAGACATTTTTAGCTATCTTTTGATGTATAACACATATTTTTAATAATGGTAATACATTTTTAAGACAGTTTTTTTACGCTCCTGAAAAGTTGGCATTTTTCACTTGCGTACTTCTTCCAGGGGGGGTGCGAATTTTCTTTGATAATACAGGCTGTCCCGTAAAAAACGTGCCAAAGTTAGGGAGATGATGATAGACTACGGATAGCCATCTACATTTTTGTAAAGTGTCACCATTTTTTTCTCATGCTTTTTTAAAATCCTTTGAGCCTTTTCTTGTTTCTGTGTGTACAAATAAGCAAATATTTCTCTTATTCCTAATAAGAAATATTTACCTATTTATAATACACGGAGCAACCAGAGATAGGCTCGAAATTAGGAAGTTTTAAAAAATATGAAAAAAAAACATAAATCTCTGAAATGGTGATACTTTTTCTAAAGTACCTAACATTTTTTTTGTATAAGTGGTCATCCATTACTTTAATCTCCTTAAGCTTGGCACGCTCTTTACGGGACACCCTGTATACAGGATGATAAAATAGCCCGATATTGTTTACACGCTTTAGATAGGTACTCTAAATAGCACAAAATCATATTACCACTGAGTCACAGCTTTATCAGTTCATCCAAGTTCACAGACCAACTTTAAACGTACTCTGAACTATTCCAAAGTTCCCAACTGCAGGGAAATTCATGCCATCTTAATTTAAAACTTAGCGCGTTTCTGATTTTATCTACACAAAGATTTGTTGACTTGTTAGTTTACTCATTTCTAGTTAATTTACGCCCGTATTCACAAACGATGCTCGCTTAAGTGAAGCAGCAAATCGAACGCACAGAATTGAATAGAGCTCTGTGATTGTTCGTGTGTCACCCTGTGCGTTTACGCGCACTTTGAGAAGTCATAGTAATGTTTGTGGATACGGGCGTAATTTAGCATCGGTTAAGACACAGTAATAATGACATCAATATTACTGTAGTTACACCCACAAGGTGGACAGACGACCTCATAAAAGTAGCAAGAAGGCGCTGGATGCAGGCTACCAAACGGACGCTGTGGAAATCATTGGGAGAGGCCAATGTTCAGCAGTGGACGTCCTGTGGCTGAAATGATGATGATGATGATGATGATGTTGATCTAGGCTATAATATAACATTATAATACCATGAAGGTGAAGCCGCGGGCAAAGTTATTATAAGAATAAAGATAAGTTAACCTTTATATCCAATTAATAATTACTACAAGAAAATCTCACCCCCATAAGTTAATGGCTGAAATCCGTTAATTATGCACGTCATTTAAATTACAAGTACGTTCACATGACATTCGCACAAGTCAGCTGTCAATGATGATAAAATATTTAAATTATGTCCCAAGAACGAACTGGAGAAATTTGGAAGGGTTCCGTATGAATACAACAAGATAAATAACTAATTCTATAAGTGTGTCTGGTCTATCTAAAAAATGAAAAAAAGGTAAAGTACGGCCAACGAGAAGCGATACCAAATGTAAACAAACCCAATGTCGTGGTCATTTGGAATAGCAGGGGTTTGACTTTGACATATTTTGGCGGGAGAACGATACATTACGACAAATACACAAGATGGGAAGAGACAGAATAGATTGTCAGTTCGACAGTCGAATCGACATTTTGTATCGCTGCTAGTTGGCCGTACTTTACTTCAAGTTGTCCAATCACGTTACATAGTAAAGGTTCTCTTATCAACCTACGGACCCCTAACTGCTCACTGCTTGAACTTGCAAGCATAAATCGCCTTTTAAAGCGCATACGCACAGCGGGCCAGCCTCGCGTGCTGGCCTTGGAGTAAACCTTGTGTATAGTGCTAGCTATACTATACAGACCATAGAGATATAGAGAGATGCTAACTAATGCGCGGAGTTCGAAACTCAGTGTCGCATTACAAATTCACACACACAAAAAATCAAAATATGTGCTCGTTATCCACTGCGGTATCAGTACTCAACGTTCGAATAATCTTTAGTACTACGCAAGCAATGGAAGCTGTTTACATTGTGACGTCGCTGTCGCTGCTGTCATCATTGCTTTCACGAGCAATGTGTTCTGTTTTTGGGCATATTGGTGCGACACGTTCAACCAAACAAACTCTTCAGCTTTATATTATTAGCATTAATATAAATTTTAATATTTATAGCACATCTTGCAGTGGATTACAGCTTTAACTAGCGGGTCAGCCAGGATTCCAGTTTTTTGCCTATGAAGCGTTATACTGGTCCCACATACCAGCCTACGATGCATATAATTGTTTGAAGCTGGGCTTTCAGTACTGTCATCATCAGAAATGACTATGTGATTCTGCTGGATAAATAGGTGATAAAGGGTGGTAGGTTCGATTCCAAACTTACGCAATTCTATTTTTTCAAATTATTTCAAATTTTGTTTGATATATTGCTTAATTTTTATTACAGGTAGTGTACGAGTAGTTGTATTAGATCTACAAAATATTGTTTTTTGATGGCACTTCTGGTGAAAACCGAAATCTAGAGATGTGCTATAGTTCGTTTCATCCATGAAGACGCGCCCCACCAATTGTTGGTCTCGGTCGCGTGGTGTGCGGGGAGTTTGATCCGAGCAATCCGAGCGTCATTATTGTAGTGTGCGTGTGCACTCATGGATGATTTAGCGTGTACCGATAACACTCAAACATTAATGGAAGAATGGTGGAGCGCGTCTTCGTGGATGAAACGATCTACAGGGTGTTAGGTAAATGGGTATATGAGCCGACAATAGCCCATATTACAATGGAATCAATTATTTTAATTTTCATACAAATCCGATTTGTATGAAAATTAAAATAATTAAAATGAAGATATCAATTTTCTGACTTCACCATACCATTTATATGCCCATGTTAACATGGGCTAGTGTCGGCTCATATACCCATTTACCTAACACCCTGTATAGTAGTGGAGTGGTGGCTACTTTGACCGAATGTGGGGATCTATCTCGGTTATAATATAAATTTTAAAGACGGTGTGCGAATAACTACCCTCCTTCGTGGCCCCATAAGTGCCCTGAGGGATCGCAGATGTTAACGCATTTTAGCCATGTAAAAAAGGGAGGAAAACAACTAAACGCAAGTAACTTTAAAAAAAACTTTTCTTTTCATGAATATCAAGATAATAAGTTTTGTTAACGACTGTAGACAGACAGAACTTGTAATCATGGCTACAAATACTATGACCTTATCGTCAACGTGTGAATGAGTAGGGTCAGGTCGCCTGTTAGCGTCCACCTCTCTATTCGCGTTATAATGATGGATCTCTGTAGAGTTGCGTAGAGTGTTTATGGCTGGTGGACTGATGAATGGCTAAAAATGAAAACACACAGTATTTAAAAAAGTAATTTATTCGGCAACCATTACTTACTGTCATTTTGTGTAAAATGTTTACAAGAAAAAATGGTGTCGAGGAAATGAAATAAAAAATACACATTCATAAAATCCCTCTCTAAAACAGGAAAAATACTTTGATGAATCACCTGTCATCTATCTAGGCTTCATAGAGGGTTTTCAGTTTTGTAAGTGCATCGGTATGGTTATTTTTATAAACAGTGATCCATCGCTTGAACGGGGCAATTCTCACCTCTCTTTTCCACTGCAACTCCCGTGTAGCCAGGATCTACAGCTTGACCTGCAGTAAAAACCCAACCAGTAAAGGCCAAGTTACTAGGACGCAAACTGCTTACTTTACCCTACAACACATAAAAACTAATAGCGAGCAATTAAAGCTCATTTGCATACTCATAAAGCGAAAACTGACCAAATATGAAGCCACTATTTTTATGTATTTAAACACCTAATTAATTCTCTGAATATATGCAAATAGCTGCAGCGAAAGGGTTAAATAAACACGTTGATTGCCTTGTGAGATATAATTAAAATAATAAGACAAAAGTGAGTTTAATTAGCGAACCAATAAGGACCTAGTCAAATAGTAGGCGTATGTAAAAATAAAGGTACTCATCGAATATAAAAAAATGTATTTTTGTATGTTTGTCATGAATAAACTCAAAAACCTGGAGTTATTTCAAAAAATAGTTCACTATCAAATTGTTACGTTATTCTCAAGTAACATAGGCATAAGCAAACCAAGATTTGTCCCGCTTAATTACGTTGATAAATGAATTAAAAAAAATTGAGTCAACTACCTACAAAAAAAGCTCTTAAAGTGGAAAAGAAAAATCCATACAGTAAAACATAGAACCTGTGTGCTTACCATGAGTTTACGTTAGGTGTGCTCGCTAGCGAGTACGTCAAAAAATCTATGAAGTTTTTGTTTCTTGAAAGTAGACGCTAAGGGCTTTGTACAATCTGTCATACATTTAATGTAATTTTTTACCCAGTCGCTACACTTAACGTAAACTCATGGTATACACACTGATTTAAATTAGTTAAAAATACGTCACGCTATTAGGGGTAGCTCCTGTAAGGTTATGTTGCCCTGGTACTTTTGGGGTACTGTGTTGCCAGCACTAGGCTGCTGTGTTGTTGGTACTCTAAGTGGAATAAGCCAGGTGCTATTCGTGCAGGTGCTATTTGAACGGATGCTCAAAGTACTATACGTCTAAATACCGTGATTGATATGTTCCCCGATAGGTTAAAATATGTAGTATCCATAGAGAATAGAGAGATGCCAACTAATACGCTGAGTTCGAAATTTCGAAAATCAGTGTCGCATTAGAAATTGACACACACAAATCAATCAAATGTGCTCATTATCCACTGCGGTATCAGTACTCAACGTTCGAATAATCTTTAGTACTACGCAAGCAATGTAAACTGTTTACATTATGACGTCGCTGCCGTCATCATTGCTTTCACGAGCAATGTGTTCTGTTTTTGGGCATATTGCTGCGACACCGGCCCCGCCCCCTTGTCACATGTCCCTTTAGTTTCTGTGATCTGTGGTAGTATCCCATACTATACCTTAATTCTTTAGAAATTTCCTTAAATGTAAACAAACACTTCTGCACACAATTACACCATAATCACTTACGTGTTCATAATATCATACACATTATTTCACAAGCCCATGAAACCAACTTTATTCTCACGATTATACAAGTTTGGAATCAATCTTTAAACAAATTATTTTAGCTTTATGTGAAAGATAAAAATTTGTGAGACTTGTCAAATTGACTTGAAGTTTAAAATTATGTGTTATCTCCATGTTGTCTCTGACACATCAGTGTTGTAACCTGTAAGTCATAGACAATAATCGGTAAATTTAATCGATTTTATTTCAATTATTCAATTATTTTTATTACTGATTGCATTTCGACACCTTCAGGTTCAATTGTCGTATAAACCATTTTGGCCAAATCGAGTTATATATACCATTTTAATCAGAATTTTTTTCTCTATCGAGCTGTATATTCGAAATATTGAAATTCGCTAAAAAAATGTTTATACGCCCCAAAAAACTATAGCGTAAAAGATAAATAAATACCTTATAAACAGTGTAAAAACCGAACGCTTGTTTTTGGTATTTTTGCTAAGATGTATCAACCATACATTTTTTTAAGCCAGGACGTAAAACTCTCTCGTAATTGAAAATGGTTTTTACGCCTAAAGACATGGCGTTTTATGTCCAGATTCAACGTCGTAAGTCCACGTATTCAATATGGTAATTATCTGTTTCATATTCATATTCATTTATTTATTGCATCACATTATGTATGTATGTACAGTAAGTAAGTTTTTCTTATTTATAAAGTTAAAGAAAGTTGATTGTTTCTACTTTTAAAGATAATAACTAGATATATAAGGTTGCTTTCCAGGTCCAGTACATCCGTGAATAGTAATGATGACCGGGTCATGAAATCGAAACTCTATTTAGTCCGTCAGAAAGAGAATTAGAAAATTTAGACTCATACTTTAATTTTTCCCATAATCGAAGAATTACTGTATTATATTGAGTTGAAATGTCGCGTGACGTCACTTTTGAGTAAAAATTCTACTCAAGCGTGACGTATCGCGCCATTTCAACTCGATGTAGAACTGATATTATTTAATTATGAAAGAAAATAAAAAATATGAGTCTCATATTTTCTAATTATCTGTTTGACGGACAAATAATTGAAATTTTGTCATCTAGCCTATTGATCTCGACTAAATGTGATGAATTCAAGACTTTTAAACAAAGAAAACAAGCCATAGTGTGCTCATTTTATACCCTTTTGAGATGCTCTGTAATAGTTTATTACTTTACAAGTACTCCAACTTTTAATTGTTGCCAGTAGTGGTTACTTTTAGCTGTAATTTAAATTTGGGATTCTTGTAAAGATATAAATTCCTTAGAGAAATTCTCAAAAAATTACAAATCCTTCTCCTGAGCATACTGGGGCTCTTCTCTTCATGCAAAACTTATCATAACCAAACGAAATCAGAATCAGAGAACCAGGAAAGCTGTCTTAATGTTTTGCTGTAATTGTATTTTTTTGTTCAAAATTTATGGTGATTAGTTTTGTTTAGAATTATTAGAAATATTATTTGTTTTGCCATAATTTTCCTGCAAAATTGTAAAAAAAATGTTAATTTTCGTATGCAAGCAAATTTATTATTTCTACCTCAACCAAATATAGTTTTTACACTGTTAAATATCTTTGTGCAAATTCTCTAAACAACAAAAGCCTGGAAATAGTAAACAATACATTATTTACATACATAGTTTTAATAATACATTTGAATAAATCACTTTATCAATGGGTGTATAAACCAAAAAAAATACATCTAATGGTCTTTAAGCCATCAATTTCAGTCTCGTGTTTACAAAAAATTCAAATACGACGTAAAGAGTTACTTTTACGTCAAATATAATGGGTCGTATAAACCACCGAGTGCCTTTTTCAACGACGTAACTCCAAGCTAACTTTTAAACTACTGAAGATGCCCATTTTTTAAATATTTAGACTTTTTCATCGCAAAAATTGAAAAATGATTTCTCTTGGACATTTTTTTATAACTTCTCAAATAAAAAAGTTACGAATTTTTTATTAAAAAAAAAATCGTTTTTTGGCTCTCCTGAAAAGTAGGGTTTTGGTTTATACGACAATTGAACCTGAAGGTATCGATTTAAATAGATTTAAATAGGGTCTTAATCAACAATGTATTTTTTCTTCATTGAATGTACTACTAATTGTTTAATGCATTGCTTTATAAAGCATTATAAATTATTTCTATAGGTACGTAAGTACTACAATAATTTCAATCCGCGATTAACGAGAGGTTTTGTCGTCTCACTAGGGCACAGATTAAAAATGTTTTAATGTCAGTTGGCCATATTTGTTTACATTTAGGGAAATTTCTAAAGAATCCGACTTTAAAACCTTGTGCCATGTCTCACAAGACAGGTTGAAGTTCAAGCAACATTGTTGTTCAGAGTCACGATATTGTTAATCCCTACCTTATAAGTATGTTAATATGCCAATAAATATGCGATAATCGTCTTTGTACTTATAACAATAGAGCACAAAGCTGTAATAAATAGAAAGGTCAGATTAGATGGGCAAGTTTGTGCTCTTATGACTGAGAAACCAAACGGCGAACTTCGTACCGCCTATGTTCATCACAGATATATATGTGATAAATAGATGGTGAGAGAAACAAATCTTTAAACATAATAATAAAGAAATATGTAGGTAGATAGAACATTGTCATACTTTATTGCACACAAAAAGAAAGAAATATACAAAAGAGACGGCACAATTTAGGCGGTCTTATCACTTTAAAGCCATTTCTTCTAGACAACCTAGAAGACAGTTAAACCTATGTGCCTACTTAAAATGAAATTAATGCAGTTTTAGAAGAGTAATTACCTATTAATTCAGACAAGATATTAACAAACTAATTATTTTAAATTAATCAAATCAAATCAAATATTAATTAGGCCCTTTCCAGATCGTTTATACACGTCCCAAATATAGCTTGCCCTACCACCACTTCGGGACAACATATTATGGGCTGGTGCTGAGAAGAAGTGGCTGAAAAAACCGGCCAAGTGCGAGTCGGACTCGCGCACCGAGGGTTCCGTACCATTGATTTATGAAATTAAAATTATTATTTTTTATTTAAGTTATTAGTATGAAAGATTACGCGGTAATAAGCGGTTTACGATTTACGAGGTATTAAAAAAAAACTACTTACTAGATCTCGTTCAAAACAATTTTCGTTGGTAGTTTTTATAGTAATGTACATCATATGTTTTTTTTAGATTTTTCATTTTCTTATTTTAGAAGTTAGAGGGGGGGGACCAACTTTTTTCCACTTTGGAAGCGTCTGTCACGCAAACTATTCGGTTTAGAAAAAAAGTATTTTAGAAACCTCGATATCATTTTTGAAGACCTATCCATAGATACCCCACACGTATGTGTTTGACGAAAAAAAAAATTTTGAGTTTCAGTTCTAAGTATGGGGAGCCCCCAATATTTATTATTATTTTTTTATTTTTGCATCAAAACCTTAATGCGGTTCACAGAATACATCTACTTACCAAGTTTCAACAGTTATAGCTCTTATAGTTTCAGAAAAAAATGGTTGTGACATACGGACGGACAGACGGACGGACGGACGGACGGACAGACAGACATGACGAATCTATAAGGGTTCCGTTTTTTGCCATTTGGCTACGGAACCCTAAAAACTGAGTTTCTTAATAGTCCCGACTTTTCCCACCTCTCGTTCCCACCGCTGCAACTCCTGTGTAGCCAGGATCTACAGCTTGACCGCCAATAAAAACCCAACCAGTGAAGGTCAAGTTTGTCCCGGGTTTGTTATGGGCTGGGCAGAGTGCTGTTTTGACTTTGCCCTGCCCATTGACACCTTAACTTAGTCACACAAGTTCTGATGACCATACAATCAATATACTTATCACCAATCCCTGGTTTCCGTGAACACCTTGGCGGTTTGGTTGACGTGAGTCAGTCGCGTTGATGTCATGGTATTAGACGCTTTTTGGATTTGATTTAGGCTTATTTGTGACGTTCACTGCAGTAAAATCTCTTAGAAATACAGCCGAAACGTCAAGTTTTAGGCTGAGTAGCACCACCTAACTTTAACCGTGATAAATTACGATAACCAGCGTATTTTGTATGAAGTTTGACAGATTCTTGACGTTTGTTAAAGTCAAAGTATGATGGTGCAACCCAGCCTAAGTTTTTAAACTTTCGCATTCCATAACTTAGTCTCTACTTTAAGTTAAACCCAAAATCTCTTGAAGTATATTTTTTTGACCACGACAAACCATCGCAAAGCAGCTAAAACGTCATGTTGTAAATACTCTTCATGAAAAATTTCGCGTTCAGACCCTCGTTTCTCTATTTTAGACTACTTTTATGTTGTATTGAGACCAGTTAATCTCAATTTTAAATTAGCAAACGTTTAAACTATTACATATACTTACATCAAAATTACATCATTCTAATGATAGGGCATATCAGTTCTAAAACAAAATAAGCATTATCAAATAAAATAACATTTTTTGTTTTAAATACTATGTACTTTTATTCTTTATTTTAAGACGTCATCGAGCGACCTATGCTCTTCCTAAAACTGTTTATTCTTTTAAATTGTTTTGCTAATGCGTGACCTATGCTCTTTTTGATATCTTATTCAAAATATGAAAACTGTACAAATCTTTGGCAATTACGATTACATAATAATTAAACTGAAATTACGTTAGGAAAATTATTGTAAATTGTAATTGGCGAACATTATTTAAACCAATACCCCCGTAAACTATGTGTATGCGTTTTGCTGCTATATTTTCTCAATATAAAGTACTAATTATGTAAGTAACCTTTTAAGAATAGACTCTGAAAGTAATGACCGTTTTAAAAATTCCAATTTTTTTTTTACTTTTACTTAGGCTCTTGTTTTTTTATTAAATTAAATAACTAATCTACCCATGTGAAGCCGGGGCGTGCCGCTAGTAAATAATAAAATCACATTCTGTTTCTGATACCAGTAAAATCCGTCAAGCGTCGAATGCGTCATCATAACCGAGAATACCCTATGTCACGTTGGGTCGTATCCTGGCAAACAGAGATGTTTGTTTTAAATAAAGTTACGAGTAAAACTCAAAGGAGCCGCCGTGAGAATGGCGAGGTGGTCAGTATGCGGAGATAGGAAATATAGGATGACGTCAGAGGACTAAAGATCTTACTTTTGATAGGCTAGCTAGAGTGAAGGAAAATGATTTAATCCAAGTCGACCGTTTGGTGTAGTGGTTCTAAAACGGACTACTATGCCGAGAGGTCGTGGGTTCTATTCCCGGCCGGACAGAAATTGAAATGAAGAATTTTAATTTCTGTGACGGGTCTGGATGTTACTATGTATAATAAGTATGTATTTAAAAAAGTATATGTGTAATATATCCATTAAGCTAGCACCCATAACACAAGCATATTAATATTGCTTACTTTGGGGCTAGATAGCGCTGTGTGAAGTTGCCGAAAGATATTTAAATTTAAAAAATCTTCTGTTCCAACGTCCACTGCTCCCTAGCATATTCGTACACCAACTCCACCTGCGAAAAAAATTAAAATGTGAAAGAGCAACCTCATCAAAATTTAATATTACTTAATTTAGTAGAGATTTTAATTATTATTTAATTTTAGTAGCTGTAGCTTACTAAATTTAGATAGTGGAAGTTAACCCAGACGGACTTAGAAGAGGCTCTACCACCATCCAAATAGAGTAGAAAATGTTTGCCCCCACTGGAAATCGAACCCGGGACCTCTGGGTCTGAAGGAGGTGGTCTTACTACTAGACCAAAAGCAGTTTTCAGATTTTTGTAGTAAGCAGTGGTAGAATTAATACTGGAACGTGTAAAAGTGCTCTTTAAAAGCCTACTTCACTTACATAAAATTAGGGATTGATGGTTGAAAACGGGCATTAGCCCGTTTTCACCATCAATCCCTAATTTTTAAGTGACCCCTATAGTAACAAATAACAGGAATTTTGTTGTCATAGGGGTCACTTAAAAATAGGGATTGATATTGAAAACGGGCATAAGTTTCCTAGATGGTGCAGAGGGCGTCCACAACAGTCCTCCATCGCGTTCGGTCTTGAGCTTCGCGTTTGATCTCGCTCCAAGTCTTGCCGATCTTCTTCGCCTCGTCTAGCAAAAATAAAAAAATAGTTTTAATGAGTCTTCTGCAACGTTCTAAGAAAGGATAAAAAATGTCATAACCATAGTCATTGTGTCATGAGTGTGTCAGAGATACTTTTCATTTAGGTTTTTTGCGGTTTAATTTAAATAAAGCATTGTCGTTTGTACTGTATAAAGAACAATGATTATCAGTTGTTGATTCATCGCTTGAAGTCACGTATGAATGACTGGCCACGTTTCCAAGTATAGTTTGTGTTAGGCCTGTTTTCCATCAAAGCGGACTTACGCCCGTATTCACAAACGATGCTTGCTTAAGTGAATAAAATTATATTTCCAAAACGTCTTCCAGCCCGTTGAACATTGGCTATTAGAGCTATAGAATATTTTCAAAAAGGACAGTACGAAGTTCGCCTAGCCAGCTAATAGTGCACTAAAGACATCTAAATATATATAACTCAAAGGTGACTGACTGACTGACATAGTGAATAGTGAATAGTGATTTGCTACTTCACAGAGCTCTATTCAATTCTGTGCGTTCGATTTGCTGCTTCACTTAAGCAAGCATCGTTTGTGAATACGGGCGTAAGTCCGCTTTGATGGAAAACAGGCCTAATACAACTATACTTGGAAACGTGGCCAGTCATTCATATAGTGATCTATCAATGCACAGCCCAAACCACTGGACGGATCGGGCTGAAATTTGGCATGCAGGTAGATGTTATGACGTAGGCATCCGCTAAGAAAGGATTTTACGAAACTCCACCCCTAAGGGGGTAAAACAGGATCCACGCGTAAGAAGTCGCGGGCGGCCGCTAGTCATGAGCTAAATTTTAATTATTAACACTTCGTTTGTAATTTCACGCCTCTTGAAGAAAATCTCAAAATGGAAAACCAATACAAAATGTAGGTTATCGCTAGATCTAAATCACTTTCGATATCGAAAACGACAAAAACCGTCGATTAAGAATTTCCAGCTCATTTCTTGCGACCTGGATTAGTTTTTACTCGACTGCGCCAGAAGGAGTTATGTTTTTTATTTGTGACCTAAAGGTCATAGCAGACTTATCAACTCGGAAAGGGATCAATACCGTGTCGCCTTTCGCGAGCTGTCATCGCGTTTCGCGCGCTGTCAAACGCGAGGCGAGGCGTTTGTTACGGTGTGGTTAAGTGTGCGTTGCAGTATGGAGTTTCATACAAAGAATACTGACCGCCTCGAGTTGATACGGTTACGATCCCTTTCTGTGTTGATAAATGAGCGACGAGTTTAGTCCGACTTCGTAGTATGGGACTATTCCCACCTCTCGTTCCCACCGCTGCAACTCCTGTGTAGCCAGGACCTACAGCTTGACCGCCAAAAACCCAACCAGTGAAAGCCAAGTTTGTCCCGGGGGAAAGTTAAACTGTCATTGGACCCGCAACGAAATTAATCAGAAGAACATGGTTCGACTTCATTGTCAATCCATACTAGTCCATTCTAATATTATAAAATAATGTAAAAGTAAAATCTGTCTGTTATTTTTCATACTTAAATCACTGAATCGATTCTGATGAAATTCTAAAGCTTCTCTTCTCAATACATAAACGATTCTACGAATTTATTGACAGTTAAATGACAAAAATATAAGGGCCTTATTACAAATTTTATTTTCTAATATCCGGTGAAGTTCTAAGAAGGTTTTGAAGAGAAAATTTGGATTTTTTTCCCGGAAACGCCCTATTTATAATTTCTATTCGACTGTTTGATAGAATTACACGTTCATAATATTGAATCACTAAATAAAAATAAAAAATCTTTCTTGGAAACACACTATAGGTAGGTACTGCCCAACAGGGTCCTTAATGATCTCCAAACATAACTATGTAACACCTAAATGTACTAAAATAAGAAGCAATAAACGTATTGAGTACTGTTACTGCGTATTTAGTTGAAATAATGCTTGCTATAAATAATTCATTACAAAAATGAGTCTGCACACTAAGCCTATGCGCAGACCATTGATTTTTCGTCGGCCGATAGTTTAGTCGGGCAGTTGATCAGTATGGGCATGTATGGGAGTGCGCACACTACGCCGATTCGATTTGGCCTATTCTTCATACAATTTAAAATCGGGCCCAACTATCGGCTAACTAAAAATCGATGGTCTGCGCCTTGTCTTAAGCTGAGTTGTCCATCTTACTTTAACTAGAACAACCGTAAAAAATCTGTCAAACTCCATACAAAAAACACAGGTTATCGTTATAGTTACGGTTAAAGTTAGGTGGTACAGATCAGCCTAAGTTAAACACATTAGTTGCAAAATCATTTTCATCACAACTAAGACCAGTCAGCGTCAAATAGTACGTGACACCCAATGTGGCCAAAAAGTTGACAACACAACCTTATTCCAATGAGGGCTATCGTTTTTATACTTAACAGTTGGCACCCCTGGCGATTGACAGGACCTTACTCTACAGTGGCGCCATCTTGATGAGTGCAAATGCGATAGTCCTCCTACCACTTTAGCACTCACCAGATGGTGCCACTGTCTTCGCTACTAGCAAGTGACAGGACCTTACTCTACAGTGGCGCCAACTGGTGAGCGCTAAAACGATAGCCCTCATTGCAACAAAGACGTGTTGCGAACTTTTTGGCTACTTTGAGTGTCATTTTAGACGCTGGCTGTAAAAAGTTGATAAATATAGAAAAACAAAATAGGAAGAATCATCAAATAGGCTGAACGGCGCGCTTCCTTCTCCAGATAGTGAAAGGGCGAGGAAAAGAATCAATTTTTGAAATCCGAACATCGTGAGGAGTTGTAAAGGCGCGTTTAGAACGTTGTGGCCACTCTACTAACAAAAAAGATAGTCTTAATTTTGTTCTTTACACTCTTTAAAGCTTTTTTTGCGAAATAAAATATGTGAAGTAAGCAAGTTAATTAAGTAATTAGTTATATCTGAATAAATATATATTTTTTTAATTTAGTTTATGTATTTTTTCTATATGTTCTAGAAATAGTAGTTTCTACTTTCATTTTATTCATATTAGTTAGGTATTACAATTAAAAGTAAAGGGTACTATGTACTTGTAAGTTAAGTAAAGTTTTATTTTATTTTATAAAACCACAGCTCTTTATAATAATTTACAAACAGTTCCTACAGCCAATTACGCATTATCATTTAAGTCCGTATTATTAAAAATCATACATTTGGTTTCTAAAATTTATGGTTCAAATTAAGGTTTTTACAACCACCAACTCGACCAGTGTAAACGCAGCACAAACCAACGGATTCTCAGCGGCCAGCGGCCCGTGACGATCGAGCGTCATTTTTTCGAAATTCGAAAATGGAACGCGGATCGAACGTCACGATGTCAAAGTTTCACACGGGTCAGACGTCACGGGGTCATTGTCACGACCGTGACAGAGGTCGCCGCATTCGAATTTTTGAATTACGAATGCGTAGCTTAATCTCTTGTCTATTGTTTTTTGTTCTATTTTCGATTTGTAATTGACATCTTCAAAAGGCGCGGGCTATTTATTTATTTTTTAACTAAAGCGAGGCCTATTTTTAACTGTCTTTTTTTAGTTGTTAAATAAATGAAAAAAAAATGTTAACTACTTTCGCATTGAAATATTAGTAAGGATTTCCTCAAAAAGTATTAAATTTATAGTAAAAAATACAGTCGAACATAGAACCTCCTCCTTTTTTCAAATCGGTTAAAAGGGAAGTCTCAATACATCATTGCCTTTTTCATTTCCCATCCAATTAGATAACCATCAGTACATAATTCTACGAACCGTTATATTCTAGTTATAAAATAAATTAATATAAATGAGATCATATTAGAAGGTCTAGCGCTTAACTTAGTCAGTGCCTGAGGTATGGGAGCGGCACGGGAGGGGTGACATTGAATATGACGTGACAGAGTATACAAATCTGAAGTATAACCACAGAATAATAATAAGTAAAACGTACAGAAGGTTTTCTTCGCGAAAGTATTAAAAAAAATGTATGCTCAATGTCGTTAACAATATTTATGGTGTAATTTAACTTGTTTCAAGAGTCAATAACCATTTTGTTGACAAAAATCAGTGATCGGTTTTGCGCCGAAGCCATAGGGCTGACTTTGGTAAAATAATGTGTGATGAACAGGCCTGGTATAACTAAGCACCCGTATTCACAAACGATGCTTGCTTAAGTAAAGCAGCAAACGCACAGCGTTGAATAGACCTCTGTGAGTGGTTCGTGTGTCATCATGTGCGTCCACACTGTGAGAACTCATAGTAATGTTTGTGAATACGGGCATATGATTGGTTCGTGTGTCACCCTGTGCGTCCACGCGCACTGTGAGACCTCATAGTAATGTTTGTGAATACGGGCATATGATTGGTTCGTGTGCCACCCTGTGCGTCCACGCGCACTGTGAGACCTTATAGTAATGTTTGTGAATACGGGCACATGATTGGTTCGTGTGCCACCCTCTGCGTCCACGCGCACTGTGAGAACTCATAGTAATGTTTGTGAATACGGGCATATGATTGGTTCGTGTGCCACCCTGTGCGTCCACGCGCACTGTGAGAACTCATAGTAATGTTTGTGAATACGGGCATATGATTGGTTCGTGTGCCACCCTGTGCGTCCACGCGCACTGTGAGACCTCATAGTAATGTTTGTGAATACGGGCATATGATTGGTTCGTGTGTGACCCTGTGCGTCCACGCGCACTGTGAGACCTCATAGTAATGTTTGTGAATACGGGCATATGATTGGTTCGTGTGTGACCCTGTGCGTCCACGCGCACTGTGAGACCTCATAGTAATGTTTGTGAATACGGGCATATGATTGGTTCGAGTGTGACCCTGTGCGTCCACGCGCAATGTGAGACCTCATAGTAATGTTTGTGAATACGTTACGGGCATTATGATTGGTTCGTGTGTGACCCTGTGCGTCCACGCGCACTGTGAGACCTCATAGTAATGTTTGTGAATACGGGCATAAGATTGGTTCGTGTGTGACCCTGTGCGTCCACGCGCACTGTGAGACCTCACAGTAACGTTTGACGTCTCAAAAGCACCCGTGCCACTCCCATACCTCTGAGGTAAGTACTATACCTTTAATGATAATTTCAAATCGCATTTAGCTTCTCCATATCTGGTGTTATACGCTATCACAAAATTAGAATTAAAATATTTATAAGATCCAATACGGTTATGTAATTTTCTAAATCATATCAAAGATGAGTTAACATTAGTTTTACATAATTTAATATCCAATATTTGTATAAAATAAATGTATTTTTATTATATTAATATGTAATTGTTGGTTTCCTGCCATCTGCTAATAAAATAGACTTGACTAGAGAAATGTATACCTACTTATTTTATTTTTACTATCTTTTTTCTGCGCATTTTAATTGAAAAATTAAAGGTTTTAAATGGAATTATTATTTACAAAACATATTTTAAAATTATGAATTAATTATTTAAATTTTATGCTACCTTCGGATTACATTTCTTCGTATTACGTCAGCTCTATCATAAGAGTGGGACACCCTGTATAGTATACAGTCGAAATAGGAAACGGGACTATTTCCACCTCTCATTCCCACCGCTGCAACTCCTGTGTAGCCAGGATCTACAGCTTGACCGCCAACAACCCAACCAGTGAAGGTCGAGTTTGTCTCGGGGGAACGTTAAACTATCATTGGACCCGCAACGAAATTAATCAGAAGAACTGGAGGAGTTCGAAGTTAAGTAGAAGAACAGAGGAGTTCGAAGTTAAGGTTCGACTTCTCTCCAGTGCAAAGCGGATGACAGGAATAAACTAGGAGTCTGTAGATGAACTACAACGAACTATCCCACCCGTGACCTTGATAGGGGGGCGCCACCGTCAATACCGGATTCGCTGGTTCCGATTACTTATTGCCACGTTGGAAACTATACAGGGTGGAATTTTGTAATGCCACCTGGAGGGAAAGTACTCTTAGTACTGTAAATAGAAAATTTTACTCAAAGAAAACATTCCTTTATTTTTGAAAAGAAAGAGAACTGCATTCAAAGAATTTTTTTTTTTTTTCGAAAATTCACTACCAGTACCTACCTTACAATTTTCTCATTAATAAGGGTTTTAATAATGGGTTTAATAATGGGTTTTCCTTTCATTTGATTTATCAAGTGTCTTAGACATATTTCATCCATATACCTACATCATAACCCTAATGATCGATGCAATAAAAATACAGGGTGTAATTTTTAACAGATTTTAGTTGCTTCGATTCCCGGGTGTGGTAAGCAAATTTTTGGAAATATGTATTTGAATGCAGTTCTATTTTTTTCAAAAATAAAGGATCATGTTTTCTTTGAGTAAAATTACGAGTACTTTCAGGTAGCATTACAAAATTCCACCCTGTATAGTTAAACGACGGTGGCGCCCCCCTGTCAATGTGTTTGGTGGGACAGCTCAGTGTAGTTCATCTATATTTGCAACAAAAATATCGAACTTAATGTGCTGTCACACAGTCCCTGTTAATCTCGTACTAAACAGCCGAATGGGCTGTGATCCGTAAAATTCAGTAATCGAATTACACCCTCGGGGTTTGCTGACGCGACCTATCATGGACAGGGCTGGCGATTTGGAAATACCCTTAATTTTTTAGGGTTCCGTACCTCAAAAGTAAACAAAGAACCATAAAGGATCATTTAAAACTTCATTGCTATTTTATTTGTTTAAAATTTAATGCACCCAGAACTAGCACAAAACGAAATTTTTGCAGTAGTTTTTACAATCGATACGAATAACGATAGTTTACAGATATACCTGTGTGAATATTGTTATCAAAAACAAATAAATATAAGATTGTCAGATAGTCGGGCATCTTGATGTGTTAATTATACTTTTATCACTATAAAGGGGGTTATATAAAAACATTTATCATATTTTAAATACTTTAATCAAAAGGACAAAATATAAACATTCAAACTAGATAATATGTAGGTATGTATTTCATTTATATTTCTATATAAATCAACCAAAATAGCAATGAATAGTTATATCTTATTAATACATAACTTTAATTATGATGTATATAAGCTTTTATCGATAATCAAAATAATAAATATAGCAATAATTACTCATAGTAACAGCATAACAGCATGTACTTACATTTATTGTGGCAGCACAACATTTAGACGTCCGTCCTCTCCAAGAGCCGGCACACTAATGCCCGCTTGCTTGTGCAACACCGATATTTATAAACTCTCCCCACTACTAGTCAAGCGCTCCGGTCGAGACCGGTTGCGTATCTCTGGTTTTGCACAAGCAAGCGTGCGGCGTAAAATATGCAATATGTATTATTTTAGTGTTAAAATTAAATAATGTTTTTAAAAAAATAAATAATCAACAATAATAAATATCTATAATATCATAAAACGCTGACAGTCGGCCATCCTAGAAAAGGCATGACATCATGCATCTTACAGGTTTACATCATGATTACTTATTATACTCTGATTACTAGTACAACAATGTTTCATAGAATAGGACCCTTCTGTCCATTTGGTGACATTGGGACCCTTCTGTCCCTTTGTCGCATCAGGACCCTTCTGTCCAGTTGGTGACATTGGGACCCTTCAGTCCCTTTGTCGCATCAGGACCCTTCTGTCCCTTTTATAGCAATAGGACCTTTTGTCCATTTTGTGGCATTAGGACCCTTCTGTCCTTTGCCAATACATAATTATTTTTACACTTTATCAAATGATCTTAAAATAAGATATAAATCTAGCTTACTTTACCAATTCAATCAATCAGACCATTTCAATAAAGATTCATTTATTCTGATTCATTACAAATTTTGTCCGACTCATCAGATTCACTCGATACCTCATTATCGCTATCATGCGGTCTATTAAAATTCAACCATGGCTGGATTTTATCTACGGCTACTATTGTTGAATAATGTCTGTTACCTTTCTTAGTTATAGGTGTGTCCTCAATTTGAAATCGGTCGTTATCAAGAATTTTGATTATCCGGTATGGCCCTTGAAACTTAGGTATTAACTTTCTACTATGTCCCGTGGAAGGTACCTGACGCTCTACTCTTACCAGGTCTCCGACCTGATACTTTATAGGCTGGGTGCGCTTTTTATCAAACCTGACTTTGTCTTTTCGTTGATTCTTTTCAATGTGTGTACTTATTTCATCTCTAATTTCGCTAAGACTTTGATCAGTACTAATTTTAGTAATATCTGTTTCTAATTCAGAGATAATCCTACCTTCACTAGACCCTGTTAATCTTTTTCCAAATAAAGCTTCAGCTGGTGTGCGATTAATGCCTTTGTTAAATGTGTTGTTAATACCCCACTGTACCTCGGGCAAAATTTCATCCCATTTATTTTCCTTAACTCCGACAGTTTTTGCAGTTAGTGAGTCAACAACTATTTTGTTATATCGTTCCACCTGCCCGTTTGCTCTAGGAGTGGCAACGGCGTTTAGAACGTGCTTAATTCCCTTTTCAGACATAAAATGTTTGAAATTATCACTGGTGAATGAGGTTCCCCTGTCAGAAATAATTCTTCGAGGGATTCCGAAAATTCCAAAGTATTCTTGGAGGACCTTTATACTAGTCTGAGACTTTGTATTCCTAACGGGTTTAAGATAAATGTATCGAGTAAACGCATCGATTATCACAAGGATATACATATTTCCCTTGGCACTACGAATAAAAGGGCCGGTGTGGTCGATGTGGATCGTGTCAAAAGGTTCCGCTATTTTTGGCACTGGATGAAGAAAACCAGGTTTTTTCCCAGTTGTTGATTTTGAATACGCACATTCTAAGCACGAGTTTACATATTTCTTTACAAAATGTCTCATTTTTGGGAACCAGTAGGTAGACTTTATTTTTTTCAACGTTTTTCAAAAGCAAAGTGGCCAATGTCATCGTGACTCTGTTTTACAATTTGCCAGCGAACACCTTTTGGCACGACCCATCGATCGCCTTCAGGAGTTACACAAAACAATTTACCATTCTTAATTTTGAAGTTTGCCTTTATGTCGACCATATTATCGAGCTCGGGATCTTTGAGAATACCCATTATCCTTTGTACGGTGTCATCTGCACTCTGTACGGTGGTAAGCCAATTATAATCGGTTACAGAGAGAACATTTAGAGTCGATGGGATGGGATTTCGACTTAATGCGTCAACGTGAAGCATTGACGCGCCGGGTCTATATTCGATGACAAAATTGAATTCCTGTAATTGTTCCCACCATCGAGCGACACGGGGAAGCATATCCTTCTTTTGGAATGTGGCTTTGAGGGAATTGCAATCTGTGACTATCTTAAAAGGGATACCGACCAGGTATACTCGAAATTTCTGTAGTGCGGATACTACTGCTAACGTTTCCAAATCATATGAAGAGTAATTTTGTTCTTCGGGAGTAGTTTGCTTACTAAAATATGCCACAGGCCGGAAAACATTGTTGTCCTTTTGTAACAAAATTCCTGCTATTCCGAATTTAGACGCATCGGTATGTAGTTCCGTTTCGGCATTTGGGTTATATAGTGCTAACGTAGGTTTTTGTATTAGCTCGTTTTTTAATGTGTTAAAGGCTGCCTCCTGTTCAGTACCCCATACCCATGAGACATTGTTCTTTAAGAGATGTGTCAAAGGTTTTGCTATTATTGAAAATTTAGGCACAAATCTTCGGAAAAAACTTGCCAAACCCAAGAACTGGCGAATATTGTGCTGATTTTGAGGTGTTGGATAGTGTTTGATTGCCTCAATCTTTTTACTACCAGGCTGAATGCCATTTTCGGAAACTTCAAACCCCAAAAAGTCAACTGTACGTTTGAAGAAATAACATTTTGATGGTTTTAGCGATAATCCTGCATCTTTAAACAGTTGTAATACAAATTTCAGTCGGGACATCCCTTCTGCAATACTTTTGGAAGGAATAATGATATCATCTAAATATGCCAGTGCCTCACCGTGACGAGCGTTTCCCAAGATTTGATTCATTAGGCGTTGAAAAGTAGCGGGCGCGTTAGCAAGCCCGAAAGGCATTCGATTGAATTCGTAATGCCCATCGGGTGTTACGAATGCTGTTTTGGGCTTGTCATCTTCCCGGATAGGCACCTGGTAGTACCCTGATGCCAAGTCCAAGGTTGTGAAAAATGAATTACCAGCCAAAATGTCTAACTGATCGTCAATGAGAGGCATAGGGTATTTTTCTTTTACAGTTTTTCTGTTTAGAGCCCTATAATCAATGCAAAGGCGAATTTCCCCGGTTTTTTTGCGTACAAGTACTATGGGGCTTGCATAAGGTGAAGTCGAGGGACGTATAATGTCATTGTCAAGTAATTCACTGACTATTTCCCGAACCTTTTCCTTTTCGCTTATGGCAAGTCTATACGGCCGGTAGACTATAGGTTGGTCGTCTTGCAAAACTATTTTCATTTGTTCTACTGATGTACAACCTAACTCAGAGAGTTCAAAAGCAAAACAGTCGCGATACTCATTCAACAATGTTAAGAGTTGCTGTTTTTCTTCATCGGATAGATCATTATCTATGTTCAAATCCGCGATTGTAATAGGATTTGATTTGTATGCTGATACATTCATGACGTTCAAAGCTTTAGTGGTAACATCTTCATGAGCTACATGTCCACGAGCAATTAGGAAGCCCTGTTCTAATGTGAATTTCAATGATGGAGAACAACTCGCAACAATTTGACCCTGGCCTTTAATTATGTTAAATAACCCGGATGAAACAGAGTACGGAATATCATTTTTGAGACGTAAACTTCCTTCAATATATATTTCTCCATTAAAATCTGGATTATCTGTACAAACTTCGATAATAGTTAAGCCTGAAATCTGAACTACGTTTTTACAGAACAACTTGACTTTATGGATTGGAGTTGAAGGTAATTCCAAACTTGTTATTTCCAAAGAGTCACTTGTTTTTCTAATGACTATATGTGGTTGCTCTGTAAAAGTTTGGCCAATCATCAAGGGAACATGCATGGCCGTATCCGGGACTATAACAAGATCTAAGTGTGCTGCTACTCCATCGACTACAATCTGTACTTTATGGCTTCCTAAGGCTTTTACCATGGAATTGCCAAATCCTCTCAGTACGGGCAAGTCTGTCGTAGTAAAGTGGGTGTTAAATCTTTTGAACTCACTTAATTTAATCATTGAGCACTCGCTACCGAAGTCGATGAAAGCCGGTATCGCTATTCCATTAACTAGAGCACATTTAAAATATTTTTGATTCGCACCAAGATCTACCGAATCGTTTGATATCATCTCTATCTCGTTACTAGCTACCCGTAAGACAGTTTTATCTGGTATTGGTCGTTTTGAATAACATTGTTCAGTCTCATGGCCAATTTTACTACATTTCCCGCATTTTTTTAAGGGAATCGTGCATTGCGCCAGTAAGTGACCTTCTTGCTTGCAATTTAAACAACGTTTGTTAAATGGTCTGGGTTGAGAATCCTGATTTTTATTTAAGGGAAGTTTACCTACTTTACGATCATTAGAAGGTTTAACGTGTCTCGCATTACGTAAGTATGATAAAAGTTTATCTGGGTCATCGAACTTTACTGCCTCGGCACCTAGTCTTATGGACCTATCGTCAATGCCATGTAGGATGCATTCTACCGCCTTAGTGCCTACAATACCGCATCTGTTTAGCAGGCCTATTTTCTCATAGTAATATTCTTCTAAAGAATCACCGAATCGCGCTCGCTTAGCTAACATATCGCTTAGCATTTGGCCGTAATTTTCTTCAGACGGAAATGCAGAAATCAGTTTCTTTTGCCATTCGTCCCAAGAGTAAAGAACAGTAGATAACCCCTCATACCATCGCTGAGCGACGCCACGTAATTTGGGTAATGCAAAGTGAATTATTTGTTTTTCTGTCCAACCGTAAATACTAGCACACTCATTGACTTTATGTAACCACATGACCATCGTCTGTTCCTTTCTCTTGGGATCGAATTCCGGTACCGTATTGTTCATAGAGCCCAATTTATCCAATGAATCGGTCTGATTAATTGACTTTAGCACTTGTACTATTTGAGAGATATTATCTAACGTAAAGGTACATGGAATTGACTCACTATCGCTTAAACGAAAAGGGAGCTTACTTGGTTGGCTGGTCGACACACCGTCTCGAAGACTAGGCGACTGGTCGGCGTGCAGGCGGCGTGGCTCGTCGCGATGACTGCGCGACCGCTCATCACTCTGGTCGTGTGGCTCGATGCGGTGGCTACTCGATCGCTTGCGGAGACTGCGCGACCGCTCGTCACGGCGATGCGCCTCGCCGTGGCGACTGGGCGACCGCTCATGACGCTGGTCGTGTGGCTCGTTGTGGTGGCTGCTCGACCGCTTGCGGAGACTGCGCGACCGCTCGTCACGGCGATGCGCCTCGCCGTGGCGACTGGGCGACCGCTCATGACGCTGGTCGTGTGGCTCGTTGTGGTGGCTGCTCGACCGCTTGCGGCGACTGCGCGACCGCTCGTCACGGCGATGCACCTCGCCGTGGCGACTGCGCGACCGCTCATGACGCTGGTCGTGTGGCTCGTTGCGGTGGCTACACGACCGCTCGTGGCGACTGCGCGACCGCTCGTCACGGCGACTGCGCGACCGCTCGTCATGGCGACTGCGCGACCGCTCGTCACGGCGACTGCACGACCGCTCATCACGGTGACGCACCCCGCCGTGGCGACTGCGCGACCGCTCGTCACGGCAATGCGCTTCATCGTGGCGACTGCGCGACCACTTGTCACGGCATTGCGCCCCGCCGTGGCGACTGCGTGACCGCATGTCACGGCGACCGCACTCCCCGTCGCGGCGGCTGTGCGATCGCTCGTCATGGCGACCGCGCTCCTCGATGTGGTGACTGCGTGACCGCTCATCACGGTGACCACGCGTCTCATCGTGGTGACTGCGCGACAGTTTGTCACGCTGGATGCGTTGTTGGTAAGAACCAACATCGGGTGTCTTCAACACAGGGCTTGGACTAGCCCTGTCTATCTGCTCAGGCGGACGCGAATTTGATCGCGCCCGTGGTGATGCAAGAGGCTTATTCATTTTCTGGAAAAATTCAAAAACCTTTACGCAGTGTGTCCGTTCGACACAGCAAACGGTCATTTCGTTCGTTCGTTCGAAATGACCGGTTATTTAGTAAAAAAAAATAAAAATAAGCGAACTTGGGAGAAAAAGATAAAAAATAGCAATTTCGATCCCACTTCTGAAATGTCAGATAGTCGGGCATCTTGATGTGTTAATTATACTTTTATCACTATAAAGGGGGTTATATAAAAACATTTATCATATTTTAAATACTTTAATCAAAAGGACAAAATATAAACATTCAAACTAGATAATATGTAGGTATGTATTTCATTTATATTTCTATATAAATCAACCAAAATAGCAATGAATAGTTATATCTTATTAATACATAACTTTAATTATGATGTATATAAGCTTTTATCGATAATCAAAATAATAAATATAGCAATAATTACTCATAGTAACAGCATAACAGCATGTACTTACATTTATTGTGGCAGCACAACATTTAGACGTCCGTCCTCTCCAAGAGCCGGCACACTAATGCCCGCTTGCTTGTGCAACACCGATATTTATAAACTCTCCCCACTACTAGTCAAGCGCTCCGGTCGAGACCGGTTGCGTATCTCTGGTTTTGCACAAGCAAGCGTGCGGCGTAAAATATGCAATATGTATTATTTTAGTGTTAAAATTAAATAATGTTTTTAAAAAAATAAATAATCAACAATAATAAATATCTATAATATCATAAAACGCTGACAAGATTTAACATTAATATTAAGATTTCTTAAAACTTGAATAGCATTGATAGGTAAATAAATGTATTATTGCCTGACAAGGTAGCCTGGTACCTTTATTATTTCTTCTCCTAAGTCCCATCTATTTTAAACAAAAATACACAGGCTCAAATTGATGCTTTTTAATAACAAAAAACCGGAAAACAACTGCAAAACACTTATTAAAATTTTTATTACATAGTACTTTAAATAAAATAAACAGCATAAAATTTAACTGTTAATGAACAAATCGTTTTGTACAACCCTGGTTCAAATAAAGTTACAACTCCATAAACCCGTGTTTAAAAAAGGGCTCAGTGCTAACCCTGCACACGCATCTGATAATAGCCCCCCATACCACTCGATTTTATTTCGATTGTCATTGCCAATCTGTTTCGATTGATTTTATCATAAAAATCTTTTTATACTAATTTTCTCGACTACATTTCAATTGTTATTTGCCAACCTAGTTTTTGTTGTTTAGATTGATTTATCGTTAAAATCTTTTATACTAATTTAAAGTAATTTGATATTTTTTATAATTTTGTTTGATAAAAACTTTTTCTCTGTTAAAATACAAAAAGCTATTATAAATGTCATATTTTATGGCATTCTCTTCCAGTCATCATCAGGTCATTTAGTCTCTCGACCCTCTCTAATTGACCAGAGGCAAATGGAGGATTTGGCCTACACTCCCCACGCTGGCCAGACGGGTTGGGGAGACCTGATAAAAATAAATTTCTCAAACATGGCGCTCATTTCTGTAGTCGGCTAACAGAAACAATCGTAGGTATCTATATCTATGGCACCAAATTATTCAGACAATATTATATGAATCGATGAAATTATTATCATCACAAATCAACTATTAGTGAACTATTATGTAAGCACGCAACAATCGAGTGAAATTATATTCTGTGGGGTTGAATTATGAAAGTAGTTACATAAGCAACGTTTATGGTAATTTCGTTATTTTTTTCTAAAATAATATCATTTTTGTCTTTTTTTAAACGACTACAAACGACATTCTTTTAAGATACACTATGGTGTAGTAAATTCTTCTATTTAAGTATTTTAACCGGCAGACAGTGGTGGCTGAGTTTGTTGTGGCGCTTCTTCTCAGCACTTGCCAAATGTTGGTCTCGAAGCGCTGGTAGGGCAAAAAATTATGATACATTTAAAGGCTTCGATCAACGTGGAAAGCATTAGGGGAGGCCTATGTTCAGCAGTGGGCGTCCTATGGCTGAAATGATGATGATGATGATGAAAGGCTTCGAGCAAAATTAAAGTTTTTTAATTTTTATTATAGCCCATAGGAACTTGATGACATTTCACAAGCGAGAAAATCCTCCTTGGCGAGACAAACAGCCTTTTGGATCTAAAACTAGTTATTATAACCCTAACCGTAACCTTCAGCGCATCCTTTCTTCTATAGGCGGGTAATGTCCCGTGAGTAATTAGTTATCAATAGAACACCGATAAGAATTCGATAATTAACGACCTCCAATTGAAAGCAGCTTTGGAAGCCATATTGGTAATCTGGCTTCGGCACAGAGCAGCAAGAAAAGCCAGTTCAATTTGTGTAAGAAAAAATTTTATAGCATCTTTATGTACACACGGCCACACTGTTAACTATCCATTTCCGATTTTGCTCTCGCTCTCATCAAATGGTGATTCTTTGCGATAGAACGAGATGACATGACTGGCAATGGGCAGTTAACACTGTTGCCGATAGTACTTAGCTCATAAAGGTAGCGGGAAGGCGCTGGATGCAGGCCGCCACCAACCGGTTATTGTGGTTATTGGGGGAGGCCTATGTTCAGCAGTGGACGTCCTATGGCTGAAAATGATGATGATGATAATGATGTAAAAAAAAATTAGGTGTGAGTAATGTGCGTATCCTTGGATATTTTCTTTTGAATACTTACCACCCGCAAGGTGGACTGACGACCTCATAAAGGTAGCAAAATTAGTTAAGTGTGGTTGCTTAGTTGGAGTCTAGATTGCGATAATGTAAGATGACGTCATAATACAATATTTTTATTTAAAAAATCTATAGTTACATGAGTTACATGAAATCTCCTTTCAGGTTTTCATCATCATCATTTCAGCCACAGGACGTCCACTGCTGAACATAGGCCTCCCCCAATGATTTCCATAACGGTTGGTTGCGGCCTGCATCCAGCGCCTTCCTGCTACCTCTACAGGGTGTTAGGTAAATGGGTATATGAGCCGACACTAGCCCATGTTAACATGGTCATATAAATGGTATGGTGAAGTCAGAAAATTGATATCTGCATTTTAATTATTTTAATTTTCATACAAATCGGATTTTATAAAATTTATTTTGTATGAAAATTAAAAAAAATTAAAATGATGATATCAAATTTCTGACTTCACCATACCATTTATATGACCATGTTAACATGGGCTAGTGTCGGCTCATATACCCATTTACCTAACACCCTGTATAAGGTCGTCGGTCTAAGCCACATAAAATTTTGATTTCAATTGATTTGATTTGAAGTAGCAATTGGACTTAAGCTGGCTGTTCAATCCTTACTACGGCAGTTTTGAATATTGCTTGACTAACTTAGTAGGTTAACTCGTACGTTAAAATATTTTGGGACTCTACTCCTGGATATAGAGTTCAAAATCGTTTGTGAGCGATTGTGTATTGAAATATGTCATGTTATAGGATTTAATACTAAAGTTTTGAAGGTCATAGCTGTATTATACTTACAGAGATAACATATAAAGGTAAATGGTATGTTATGTCAGTGGTAATAGGTGCTATATTGCAACAAAAATATGTAATACTAGCTGACTTCGTACCGCCTATGTCCGCCTGGCTAGCTACCACCATCTTGCCTAAGTCTGTCGCCATAACAACAATGTTAACAGCATTATTGTGTTCCGGCAGTTAGAGGTAAGATAGCCAGTTCCTCCGTGGTTGAGGATTCCGGGTGAAGCTCGCTTCCACCTGCGGCCTGATCGTCATTTACCATCAGCTGAGATACAGGCCAAGAGCTTCCTCGTTGTGGATAAAAAAAAAACAGAATAATGTAGCATTCTAATGGTGAAAGATTTTTTCAAATCGGTCCAGTAGTTTCAGAGCCTGTTCATTACAAACAAATAATCAAATCTTACCACTTTATAATATTAGTGTAGAAAACCCATGTTTTCATGCTCACTTTGATGGTAAAATTTCAGTAGTTTATATTCTTTAATGCCAAATAAATTCAGTAACTTTTAGACTAAATAGAAAAATACTTACTTATTAAAAAATTTCTAGAGTTAGAGTCGCATCTCAAACTAAATTTTAAATACCTAACTTGAAAGATCGTATTGCCTAAGGTGGGAATCGAACCCACGACCTTTTGCTTGCCTCGCCGAGCGACTTAAAAATGCATAATTCGTTCGTTGTTTTAACAATCAAAAACAATTATAATAGTTACTAGGTATAATAATATTATGATAAAACAACTATAGCCTGACCAGGAACATAAAAACCCTCGCCATGTTGCGGAAATCTAATGGTACTAATTTCTTTTAATGGCAACAATAACTAAAAACTTCATTGACATGTCACCTTGCATGTCAGTCTATTGCTGTCAAAGTGTAAACAAACTTTATTTTAAATGTGCGCAATTGATTTTGTGAATGAAATTGCTAAAATCTTTTTATAGTCGTGAAAGAAAAGTGGTTCACAATGTGTTAAAGTATTTGTCGAAGAGAAATACCAAGGGTTCGGACAATATTTTCATTGAATAATGTTTCCAACAAAGGTTGTCAAATTGACTGACATGTTTATCGTATAGTACAGTCCACTATGAAAATTAGCTGTGGTTTATTTCAACTACCTATTTTAAAGTTTTTTGTCACTTTCTAAGTGTTGAATTTTATGGAATTGGGAAAGAAGTACCGAGTTTGAAGCGTTCATGAGCAGACATTGCAGTTGAAAATTCAAGTTCTGAATTTGATTATTGATGAATAATAAAATAAATCCTACTAGCTCGATTGATGGTTTCATTTAATTTATTTAAACCAGGTTACCTATAATAATATGTTTTCGTTAATTTATGAAAATATTAAATTAGCCCGTAATCCTGAATCCTGATACATAAAGTTAGCCTATTAATTTAACACAGGTACGACTGTACTCAGTGTTGCACTATCAAATGCAATTGATGCGCCTCTATGCCAGGGTTTTTATGTTCCTGGTCAGGCTATACAATACAAAAACTAGTTTGTCTGTCAATTTGTCACGCCCACTGTTGAACCAATTTTAATAAAATTCATGATAGATTAAACTTTCAATTGGAAAAAAGGTATTTCATACAGCCTATAATAACTACAACTACACAAGGTCGTAAAAATCTAAAATGGATTATAGAACGGGGAATAAAATTTTATAGGGACTTATCGTTTCTCAACATAGGAACATGAAAAATGTTAATTAAGTATACGTTTTTGCAATCGTATGAACTAGTATTAGCATAAAACTTATACACGTGAGATTTTTATACCTAATCATAATACCTATTGGGATTAATAAAAATCCTAATACTTATTTAAATTTTTCATCGACATCTAAAATTACATCTTCATTCCAAGATTTGTGATCCAAAAGTGGCATTGAAAAGCCTTCAACTTTTTATGTTGTTTTATTAATAAACGAGCTATAATGGCGTCGATCGAATTTCAAATCTGCAAAAAACCGATCAAAACACAAACGTTTACAAAAATTTACATTTAAACAGTAGTCAAATACAATGCCAGTTTGAATTTTCTCGAAATCAACAACAAATTAATTCCGCAAACGATTTCGGACCTCTTTGTATAATTCGTACATTCGAAAAAAGTTAAAGTTCCAAATTCAAAAATTGATACGTCCAAATCGAATGTTTACGCCGGCGGCCATTGCTAAATGAAAAGCGAATTTAGGAATTAAAATGCAGGATTGTTTCTTCGAGAGTCTCACGTGTTTTTTTGGGCGATGGATATTTTTTATTATGCCCTATCAACGTCCATTACAAGTCATTATGTTTAGATTGTTGTATGGCATCCTCCTGAGACGATGTCCCGCTGTTTCGGCCTTTCGTTTTTTTACCGTCGACCGAGGAATATGTTCTTGCAACCCGGCCGAGTTGCGTGTGCAGCGGAATCGGTGCAACTCCACCTGGATTAGTGCGTTCTTAATATAATCGCGTCAAATTAACATGATGGCGCGCTTTTAAGCGGCCATGTTGAAACGCGGTTTCGTTCCGCGCATCTTTTTCTTGATCATGTATTTTTAAATTAGACAGGTAACGTTGCCATTTTATAGTTTATGCGCGCATTTCGAAGTGTTGTACGGAGTAATGAATGCATTTATAGGCTTGTTCTTATTTTGGTGTCCAGTAAAGGGTCGGACAAGGCTTGTCGATGAAATTCCTTGGTGTTGTTAATTTATACCCTGCTAAGGATAAACCGCCTGAATTTTGTACATAAATTACATATAAATGTCTATTTTAAGTCGCGTTAAAGATTTTTTGAGTTGAGTCTTTTTTAAGGTCGGTCACGGATCGTTTTTGGGTTTTAAATGGTGTTAAAAGGGATAAAAGTTTAGGTTATGAGATTGTGAACTGTGATCAAAGGTTTGGTTACAACCTAAATTATTATTGAAGTTTTGCGAAAATTACTAAACGGATTTTGATAAAACTCCTGCTAATACTTCAACTTAATTGCAAGATTACAAGTAATAAATGAAATAGTTGATCAATTGAGTTGGCATAAGTGTGACGTCATAAACCAAATTTCTATAAATAAAAATAGGTTTGGTACGTTTTGTCAGGTCATAAAAAGTATGTCAATTGACTGTGGTGTTATGGAACCTCTAAGGAACCCTAAAAGAAGTCCAACCACGTGACTCAGAGCTATTTCGGGCGTGTTTGTATTTTTTGGGCCTACAATAGACGGGGCAATGGCGGACTTTATAACGTAGAGTTGTGAACATGTAGAGTTAACAAAAAAATCAAAAATCTACACTAAAATACTGAAAAACTATGAAATTCTGACAATATTACAATTGGTGGAATTCAAAATCGCATTTTTTGAAGAATATATTTGTTGAAGTAAGTAGGTAGGTAAGTATACTTGGGAGCGCTTTTAGAGAAATTATCATAGAGTTGTAACAAAAGTTGAGCTGAGTTTTTATAGAGTGCCTTAGCCTTTAATAAAAATTGATGAAACGATACATTTCACAATTCTGAATTTTCCTCCATCTGCCGATAAAGTCTATGACATTTATCTGTTCGAGAAACTCTTGACATTGACGTAATTATGACATAATTAATATCATACGAGTATAGTCATCCAAAAGTTTTTCAGGAACCAGTTATTTTCTCTTACCCTATCCTGGATTCTTCAAACTACCCTATTCTGGACTCTTTAAATTTCTAAGTGCTGTGTCTAAAACTTCCAAGTCTACCCTCAATCGGAATACGCACCGCCTCAGGATAGTAGCCTTTGTTTTAACGAAATGATATAAAGAATTAATCGCCGATGTATGGGATTTAATAACACCCTACAACTTACTTGCTATTCTTTATTACTGTCTTTTGGGGATAACCCTTTAAACGGCAGTGGGAATACATCCCACCTTATTTTGGACTTTATTCCCTCTTCTTAAGGTTCTAAAATAATGGTTATGGACCGTTAAAAGCTTAAATTTTTATAGGGAATGGTAAGAAATTTGTGGTATTAAGGATATCATTTGAAAGGAATCGTGAGTGTATAAATTGTATGGTGTTTTTACCCACAATGGGGAAACTTAGCCTTACCACTAAAGGGACTGGTTATCTTACCTCCAACGGCACACAATGCTGTTAACATTGTTGTTATAGCGACAGACTTAGGTAAGATGGTGGTAGCTGCATTAATGTGTGGTGGAAGCGAGCTTCACTTGGAATATTTAACCACAGAAGAGCTGGCTATCTCACCACGATCTAAATAAATGCTGTCATTCATACTGATAATAACTCAAGATTTGATTGTTATTGCTATTCACGAGGGCGAGTGAGGTTTAGGTACATGTGTGGTGGCTCGTTACTTTTCGTTTTTCAAGAGTTTTGATAGACATTACACTATTGCTATGTGCATGTACCTACACGTACACATACAAGTAAAGCTCACTCGCCTTCGTAAGTTGCAAGAACTAATACTAAATTAAGTATTGTGAAAATGAACGCTTCAAAACGTAGGTACATTTAAGTAAAAAACGCGCCAAAAATCATAATCCACATGACTAACCTCTTTTCTGCAGAGTCACGCTCTGACAGACGATTAAGCGTTCCAAATTCAAAATGTAGTATCGATATGATTTGTATTCAAACCTCCGTGCTGACTCACTAATGCTGGATACTTTTTAAAAAAATATTGCAATTTGGCGCGTGAAATGTCATTATAAAAAACTTTGTCTGTGGTCATTCTCGTATGGATTTTATTTTCTCTTGGAAAATATTACTGGAATAATACAGGCTGGAATTTTGTAATGCCACCTGGAGAGAAAGTACTCTTAATACTGCAGATAGAAAATTTTACTGAAACAAAACCTTCCTTTATTTTTGAAAAGAAAGAGAACTGCATTCATAGATTTTTGAAAATTTTTCGAAAATTCACTACCATAACATACAATTTCTGTAGCTACATGATTAAAATAATTTAAGATTTTATGGATTTCCTTTAATTTGATTTATCAAGTTTGTTAGAGAGAGTCATCCTTATACTTGACCCTAACGATCGATGCAATAAAAATACAGGGTGTAATTTTGAACAGATTTTAGCTGGTTCGATTCCCGGATGTGGCAAGCAAATTTTTGGAAATCTTTAAAAATGCAGTTCTATTTCTTTTCAAAAATAAAGGAATGTTTTGCTTGAGAAAAAAATTCAATCTACAATATTAAGAGTAATTTCCCTCCAGGTGGCATTACAAAATTCCACCCTGTATATTGAGACGCTTACAGCCTGTAATGTTAATTTATTTTTAAAACTTTATCACATAATAATGTACAAAATAGAAACATACCAAAATATTTGTCAAACAACGGTTAAGTAGGTACCCTTGGTGGCACAGATCTTACAATAACTTTAACAAATGTCAAAAGTTTGTCAAACTCCATATAAAAACACCGGTTTAGTTAAAGTTAAGGTGGTGAAACTTAAGCTAAGACTTACGTAAATCTAATGAATAGACTCTTTTCCTAAGAGTATTAAAAAACACCTATCCTTGTCTTATGTACTAAATCAGAAAGAGATGCAAAACTCGTGCGGCGATTTGCGTTTGCGCACACCTTGGGCCCTTTTAATAAAAAAGTTTGTGCGTCTCTTTCTTACACGCCAAAAGTTATTGTGTTAGAAAAGGACAGAGGTATTGGACAAATTTTGCGATATTATAATCTGTTCGGTGTAGGGTTTCTGGTTGATGTAGAGAAAAAAAATCGGCTGTCACTTGTAAGGTGATCTCAAGTCAGGTAGTGGCTACTGGTAAATCTGGTAATACAGGGTGTTTAATTTTGTAACATTTTGAAAGGGGACTGAGTTTCTTCCGCCACCTCTTCTCAGTACCAGCCAATAATGTTGTCCCGAAGTGGTGGTAAGGCAAGCTATATTTGGGACGTGTATAAGTGCCCTGAAAACGGGTCTGGATACTATTAAAGATTTTGAATAAAAAAAAGATTAGTCAATATTTTTTATTTGAATAGTCAAAACAATAAGAAAAAAATGCGAAACTAAATTTTTTATTTGTCACGTTGAAACTACCTACTGCACCGATTTGATTAATTTTGGTATACTTATCATTGGACTCTGGAGAATGGCAGAGAAAGGGTAGATTTTTTTTCGAAATAAAAAAAATTGCATAGCGTAAAACTATTATAGCATCTGCTTGCGGCACTGTCCACTTTTTGTTTCATACAAAGCTTATCTTATTGATAATAAAACGAACTTAAACTTTTACCCCCTTAGTTATTATTTTTTTAGCGTTAAGAAGATTTTCAGTTGGTAGTGAGTCGCCCGGCAAGCGGAAGGTCGTGGGTTCAATTCCCGTAACGTAAAAAGTGATGTCTATTATGGAAATGTCGCTTTAAAACATTGTTCAACTAGGGTGTAATTTTTTGACAAAAAATTACACCCAAAAGTAACTTAGTACTTATTTTGGTAAGTAATTTTAAGGAATAACTTTTTTTAGTTTAACTATACAAAAATGAAACATCCTGTATACTTGGGTTGGGGCTACTCAACATCATAAATAACAAAATATTTTATGTATGTCGTCTATTGTATTGTTTATGAATAAAGCGTAGTAATAATATCTAATATTAATCTTTTCTACACAAATGTATAGAAACGCCGACTTGTCTGTCAGTAAAAATATTGCCGATTGAATTTTAAACCCATATTTAAGTAACTATTACCAACTAACACTAACGCCCGTATTAACAAACATTACTATGAGGTCTCACAGTGCGCGTGGACGCACAGGCTGAAACACGAACCAATCACAGAGCTCTATTTAACGCTGTGCGTTCAATTTTTGAAAGAAAGAAATATTTATTACGATGAACATTGAACTTAAGCAAGCATCGTTTATGAATACAGGTGTAAAGCTCAACGCAAGGTGGACAGAGTGAGAACCTTAAAAAGGTAGCAGGAAGGCGCTAGGTGCAGGGCAATCTGGAAATAATTGAGGGTGGCCTATGTTCAGCAGTGGACGTCTCAAAACTGAAGAAATCTGAAGACTCAAAACTCAATTCAAACCAGTCCTTACCTATACGGGACTATTCCCACCTCTCGTTCCCACCGCTGCAACTCCTGTGTAGCCAGGATCTACAGCTTGACCGCCAATAAAAACACAACCAGTGAAGGTCAAGTTTGTCCCGGGGGAAGTTAGTAGTAGTAAAATAGCTCAAAAAAACTCTACCTTAATCTCAGTCATAATATATTATTATTATGTCCTGTGATTGGTCTAATGTTTAAATTCAATCAATGGCCCTCGAAATTGCATCAACTTTTGAACTTTGGAGCTTTTGCCCGCAGCTTTACACGAGTGAATTTTTAGTTAGCCTATGCTTCTAAGGGATTCTAATGGTGAAAGAATTTTTCAAATCGGTTCATTATGTCTTAAATTTATTCGTGATAAAATACAAAAAATCTTTCATCATCATCATCATCTCAGCCATAGGACGTCCACTGCTGAACATAGGCCTCCCCCAACTACCTACCCAATGCTTTCCATGTTACCCGGATCATGCATGGACGCAGGCCGCTACCAACCGGGTAAAAAATCTTTACATTAAAACAAATGTCACAAAATCAATATGGCTAACATTCTCAAATAGGATCAAAACGGGATTAGCCTGTCCCTTCCTTTCCAAGCATTCTCACATTATAATATACGGGTATGATAAAAATAATCCCATAATGGTAATATTGGATCCAATGAGCATCATTTTTCAATAATATTAGGGCTAAATACTCCAATATACGGGTAAGGGAGAAATAGTATTAATTTTGCCCTTTGTCCTTTGATATTTTGTAACTTTATGGGAGTCGAATATAAATAAATGCATTATAGGTTTAAAGAACTTTATTCTCATAAGAAATTTGAAATTTTACTATCGAAACATATAGACATTATGGTCCTTCGAGCCGGATAAGTAAATTTTAACTAGATACATAATTCATGTTCATTGTGAAAAACCTTGGGGGAGGCCATTGTCCAGCATTGGACGTCATTTGGCTGAAATGAACGAACATAATTTATGAATGTGCTAAATAGTGCTAAATTGAGAGAATAGAATATTATTCTCTCATAGTCGGAATAGTTCAAGGGATTTTCCAGCAGTATCTCAAAAATGAACACAAAAACGTTTATTTCCAGATCTACATAGACAAAGGCGACATCCTGTCTACCGAGCTGACGGTATCGCACCTTGACCGAGTGATCGCTCACGCGAGCGGCGCGCCCAGTCCCGACGCTGTCGGTTCATATTCAGCTAGCGCCGCGCGACGCGTTGCTATGCAGCTGTTATTGGCGGTAAGTGCTGTGGAAAGAAAAAACTTTACATGGTTTTTGACTCGTAGGTTGTCTGGAAGGGATCGCTTTAGAGTAGGCGCACACCGTTGATTTTTCGTCGGCCGATAGTTTAGTCGGGCAGTTGATCAATATGGGCATGTATGGGAGTGCGCACACTACGCCGATTCGATTTGGCCGATTCTTCATACAAATTAAAATCGGGCACAACTATCGGCCAACTAAAAATCAACGGTTTGCGCCTACTCTTATAGCGATAAGACGCCTAAATTATACTGTCGCATTTGTGTATTTCTTTCAAAATAAAGTAAAAAAAACGTCCTTAAAAAGGTTGCCAAAAATTTATGCATTAGCTATGTGATTTTTTTTATCCGCAACGGAGAAGCTCTTGGCCTGCATCTCACCTGATGGTGAGTGACGATCAGGCCGAAGGTGGAAGCGAGCTTCACCCGGAATCCTCAACCACGAAGGAACTGGCTACTTAGGTATCTCACCTCCAATTGGAACACATTATTGTTTACTTCTCCTACATCCAACCAATAGTCTACAACCAATGTGTGTTACCAGTGATGACATGGTTCGGAAACGTGGCCTCTCACTATAGACCTTTCAGAAGCTCAAAGTTGCACAGCGTGCTATGGAGAGGGCTATGCTCGGTGTTTATTTACGAGATCGAATCAGAATGAGGAGATCCGTTAACGAACTAAAGTCGCTGACATAGCCCGACGGATTAGCAAGCTGAAGTGGCAATGGGCAGGGCACATAGTAGGCAAAACTGACGGCCGATGGGGCAGCAAGGTTCTGGAGTACTTAGGTAAGTAAGTATCTATTCAAGTACCTATGATGAATTAGTTGGACGTAGGGACATGTTTTTTATTTTGTCAATTGTTTCCTAAATTCTATTTATCCCCTAAAAATAATAACAATCTGTGAACTCTACCGTTAACAAGTAGGTAATTGTTTGATTCAGTGCTTCATGCTCGTGACAATTGTGTTTTTTATCATCGATTGTTAGGGGTCAGTTGGTGAAGGGAGAAACGGTGTAAAGATTTTTTATTTTATTTTTGACTTGCAGACTGATGCGCCTGTTCTTCTAGTTATTTATTTATGTTTTTTTATCACTTTTTAAAGCATTATGTCACTACAATTTTACTGTCAATAAAGTTATTTTTCATTTCGTCTTTATACATTTCTTTTATCTTTTTTTTAAGTGTCGTCAATACACACAAAAATGTTTTTTTTTCTTTCTTCATCGCATGATAATAGGTAGTTTACCGTCAGAGAACACTAGCATAGAATACAGTAGGTGACTCATATAATGTCAAATCAACATACATAAAAGACTGATATTATTAACTGATATATAGAATGCCTTATGGCATTAAGTTCGCCTAATGTTAATATTTTTGGCATTGAAGTATAAATAAATAAATAAATTAATAAATATAATGATTTTATTCTAATCGGTTTATAATTATCGAAGCTCTAGCAAACAAACAAAAAAAAAGAAAATAATCTTTTTTTAATTCCCCATTATTTTTTTCATTTTGAAAGAAAGAAAAAGTGTTTATTCGATGCAAGTACAAATTAAAGTAACAACGAAAACTAAACTTTATTTTGTCATGTTCTATTTTATACTGAACCCATAGTTCAATAGTTCGGTACTGACAAGTTTTTAGTCGAATAAGTGGGTAAAAGCCGTGACCGCGAGGGTACCAGAGTGACATAACTGGGGACATCTTAAGGGAAGTTTGCTTTACATTTGGTTGAAAAAATGTATGTATGCGCGTTAAAATCTCTCAGTCACCTCACACCTATTTGCCCACCGACCCCATAATACTTAAACTTCACACTTTACTTGATAATTTTAATTAACCTCTAGGTAAGATATTAATAAATGCTTAAGTTAAGAGTGGGCCCCAGAATAATAGTCCAGCGACGGCGGTGTTCGAACCAGAGTTCATCAGATCTCGAGTGACTCCGACATCTTCACCGTTGGGCTATCGTGACTTGAAACCGAACCCGGGACTTACACTCACTGCATTCTAGAAAACACCTCACGTCCCTATATTACAAGTTTTTATTTAAAGCTAACCGTTACTGCTTGATCTACCCACAGCTCAAAACACTGAACAAATTACGCTGAAAGAAGCAAATATTTATTACTAGCTTTTCGCCCGCGTGGAATTTTGTCTGTCACAGAAAAACTTTTCGCGCGCGTCCCTGTTTCAAAAACCGGGATAAAAACTATCCTATGTCCTTTCCCGGGACTCAAACTATCTTCATGCCAAATATCATCAAAATCGGTTTTGTGGTTTAGGCGTGAAAGCAAGACAGACAGACAGACAGACAGAGTTACTTTCGCATGTATAATATTAATAGATTACATAGGCATCCGTTGTAGACTTCCAAAATGCTCCCCCTAAAAGGATGAAACTGGGTCCAACATTTAACACAAGTGAAGCCGCGGGCAAAAAACAAAAGCTACTTAGTCCAAAAAAGTAACATGGTTTCCACAATGTTATTAATATTGTACCTATTTTGTGTGAACGCGTGAAAAACATTATATTGGTATTGTAAACGTTTTATTATTACAAATATAAAGCATTTATATTGCATTGTGCAGTGAAAGTTGTAGGATCTCGTATTATACTATTGTTTTTCTCGACATATACTTCATTATATTGACGCGGATGTAGTTTTACTAGAAGTGTCAAAAATCAAAATCAAATCAAAATCAAAATTATCTTTATTTGTTTATACTAATTAAATTACCTACTTACAAATCATCAATTAATGCTCTTAAGTAGCCTATACATGTCTCATTCTTTTTTTGCCCTACCAGCGCTTCGAGACAAACATTTGGTAAGTGCTGCTGCTGAGAAGAAGCGCCGCAACAAACTCAGTCACCACTGTCTGCCGGTTTAAAAATATAAAAAAGTAGGAAGTTACAATACATTCAGAAGCAAGTTACTTACCACGCGTTGCCGTTGATAGAAGGTGGCCTTTAAGACTCCCATCCCAATGCTTTGATTTTTTAAGTTTGAAGTAGAAAAATGTAAGAAAACTGAAAAATAATACAGTAGGTATATTGGGAGATATTTAAATTGAAAGAAGGAAAAGGAATAAAATAAAAAAATATCGTAAAAAATTTATAAAGGACTATGCGAACGATCAGGCCTCCCTAACCCGTCTGGCCAGCGTGGGGAGTGTAGGGCAGATCCTCCATTTGCCTCTGGTGAATTAGAGGGTCGTGCTCCTGCAGTGGAGACTAAATGACCTGATGATGATGAATGTAAAGTTTATGTTGCCGAACCTATAAAAGATAAATCCTCACGCTTTAAGAAGACTAGTGTTTTAACAAATTTGTGTAGACCTGATAATGTTATTAACTTATACGTCATTGTAAATTATAAATACAAATCTTGAAAAAATCGAACTGCCCGATGCAATCGAACACACGACCTTTCGTCTGAGCTACTTAGACACTGGATGAACCTCTTGCATCTCATCCAGAGATGCAAGGATGTGGAATTACTTAACGCTAAAAATTAAATAATATACGTAATTTTGTTGAGTTCTTCAAAGGTGGCCTTAGTAAAAGCCGCTTCCAGCAGCTTTAAATCTCCACAGCAATATGTCGGATCCGCCTCAAGCGGTCTCGAACAATGGACGATTACTTTTACTGCTTATTGTCGAGTTAGCTCGCCTTAACGTGCCTACAAGCTATTAAAACACCTTCTGTTACAAGCTGTTTTCAAAAACTTTGATGCGATTTTTGTATTTTAAATTGTAACCTACGTTGCATAAAGTGCACGCCAAAAATAACTGACAAATAGAGTTCATGTTGTGATACGGGACTATTTCCCACCTCTCGTTCCCACCGCTGCAACTCCTGTGTAGCCAGGATGTGATAAATAATACCAGTTGGCACAGTTGACTGTAAGAGAATGCCATAATTATGGCATTACTAGCTTTCCGACCGCGGCTTCACCCGCGTGGAATTTTGTCTGTCACAGAAAAACTTTATCGCGCGCGTCCATGTTTCAAAAACTGGCATAAAAACTGTCCTATGTCCTTTCCCGGGACTCAAACTATCTCTATGCCAAATTTCATAAAAATCGGTTCAGTGGTTTAGGCGTGAAAGCAAGACAAAAGTTTGCCATTAATCCTTTGATTAAGTGGTTAATTTACGTATTGCTTGGATTTACCAGTTTTGACGTCACTTCCTATCCTATCCTACTTATAATGTGAAAGATTGCTATTGAATGGAACTACAGATTTATTGTAAGAACATCAGAATAATCTAGTTAAACATTTATGATGATCTGTGACAAATTTATTCGGGCAAAGACACGGGAAAAACCAGTAGTACGAACCTGGGTTTATCTATTCTACAATAACGATAGAATAAAATATGTCCATTGTCTATGCACACGTTGCACTCACCGGATATCGAACCCGCGACCTGTAAAGTGTTACATACAAAGTAAGCAAACCCGCGGGCTCGCACTAGCGATCACAATATCGACTTCTGACTAAACGACCGCATTGTTCTCACACAAAAGACTATTATGTTTTTATCAATTCCATACAAAAATGTAATGTGAGTTTACAAAATATTACACATTCAAAATAACGCTGACTTTATTATGTAGCTAGCGGCCCGCCCCGGTTTCGCACGGGTAGGTAAGTATTAAAGATTTTAAATAAATAAAATATGCCTATGTTTATCAGAAAAATTAGGAGCCTAATGGTGAAAGATTTTTAAGATCAGTCCAGTAGTATCGGAGCCTGTTCAAACAGAGTAATTTTCTTGGGCTATAGCGCAATTTTGAGTTAACTCTTCACCCCTAGAGCTGACTAGATTTTTGCTGAGTTACCCATGGCCTACACTGTTTCAGCCAAATGACGTCCACTGCTGGACAAAGGCCTTCCAAGGATTTCCACAACAATCGGTCCTGCGCTGCCCGCATCCAGGCACTTCCCGCGACCTTCACCAGATCTTCGGTCCAAGTGGGAGGCCCACACTACGTCTTGCGGCTCATTTAATTTCCTTGCGGGCCCAATGACAGTTTTACTTTCCCCCGGGACAAACTTGGCCTTTACTGGTTGAGTTGCTGGCGGTCAAGCTGTAGATCCTGGCTACACAGGAGTTGCAGCGGTGGGAACGAGAGATGGGTATTTTTCCTTTGCGGCCAGTGGTCGCCATTCGAGAACTTTTCTGCCTTTCAGTCTGCACTGTATAAATAATTAATCAGAGCGTGTTCACTGCTGAAACCTTCAAATCGCGGTATCAAATCATCAAATCGCTCGTCAATCGAAACCGAATCGACCGAAACTTCGGAGTACAAATCCTGCATCCCGTGTACATTCCACGCCAAATTATTTTGCGGTTACCAAAGTCAAATTCACGGAATTTTAACCCTTACTGCTTGGAAATAAAAGCAGTTAAAATTTAGGGGACCGCAAAAAAAATTGTCCGAGTAAATCGAGAATCGCATATGAATCCGTAAGTTTTTTTGTTCCGATCCTATCGCATTCGGTCTAATCGAATCCTTCTGGGTATCGATGATTGGTTGCATTGATGGACGTTTGGTAATCTGGCAGTTTTCGGGAACCTGCAGTTCTGGGTACTATTTGGAAAGGTATTTTTTCAATTAAGGCTTCGTGCGGTTTGGACATAATAGCCAGTATCGAGTAAGATTAGCAATCTCTAAAAGTTTATTACAATTCCATTACTTCCATTTCAATAATAATATTCAAGGATTTGGTTTTCCACACAAAACTGCAATTTCATAGGTCAAAGGCCTTCACAAAAAAGTTTAGTTCACAAAAATAGAGATTCAGAATGTCTACAGTCATTAACTTTAATGAGCAAAAAATTAAAATTTGTCACCTCCTTGCTAATGAAACCTCTTACATCCTTGACGGACAAGTTTATTACAAAAAAATACACGTCAAAAGTCATCGACTGTCAAAATTATTGTTTACTCGGCGCAGTGATGTCGCCTTCTAAATTCCTGTGTCCATTATTTATCAGTACAGTAAAAGAGAAAACATAAACATGGAACCTTTGGAAGACGAGAATTGCCAGGATGTCTTCGAAAATAACGATCAAATCTTCGAAAGCGATGAAGAAATGAAAGCATCTTTAAAGAACCTATGCTACGGAGACCTGTGCATGATCGGCAAAATATGGATCCAAGCGCTAAAAGTTGTTTTAGTTGGAGCCAAATTCAGCTTGCTACCTGTAGTCCATGCTGCGAAACCTCCAGAACCGCCGAAAAAGCCCCCTAAAATGAAGTACAAAGATCTGCCCATATACTCAAGCCCGCATTACGATTATAAGGACTACGTGGAAAGCAAGGATAAATGTCCTGATAGGAACGTGAAATTAGTACACAGAGCTTTATTACCTCATGTGAAGAGTTTGAGGCAGAAGTCTATTGAAGCTTACTGCAGTGCTTGCTGTTCTCTCCGCTGTACCTTTGGAGACATGAGGAATTCCATTAACGACTCAAAAAGGGAATTTAAGAAGACCATGAGAGATCCTTGCAACCTCCAAATGAGGCGAGGAGTGGTGGCAGCTGGGACTCTAGCTGGATATCTCCTAGGAGGTGGTGGTGGTATACCAAGACGAGCTTTCTTCACAAGTTTGGGGGCTCTTGCTACAGGATCTCTTTGCTTCCCGAAGGAGACCGATGAGATATTCAGAAATGTCGCATACCACACCGCTAAAGTTGCATTAACCCTCTATAATGCGACTTGTCGTAAGGACTTCGCGTTGAGGGAGAGACTGCCTTGTAAGGATGAGCTGCCTCCAGAGCCTAAGCCGAGGAAGCCCGTGTGTCCTCCGAAGAAATGAGGATCAGTTCAGGAGTGAGTCAGTGATTGGCCTTGTAAACAATAGTAAGGAATAAAACAGTGTATTTTATTAAATTTTGGTGTTTTTCTTACGTCATTCATACTGAGTATTTATTTAAATTTTGATTGGCACAAGGCCAACATAACAAGGCGTCATAGGCATTCTCTGCCAGTTGATCCTCGGGCCACGAAAAAGAAATGTTTGGAGGTGCTGTATTTGATAGACTGTCGTCTGGCATGGTGGTTCGTAACAAATTACATAATTAAATAGTAGGTGCGGTTGCAATTTTAAATCCTGTTCATCATCATCAGTTTATTTAGTATCTTCCACAGGAGCACGACCCTCTCTTTACCAGAGGCAAATGGAGGATTTGGCCTACACTCCCCACGCTGGCCAGACGGGTTGGGGAGGCCTGATGTTCGCGTATTGTCCTTTAGTCGCCTCTTACCACATCTATGGGAAGAGTGGGGTCATGTTTCACTCTGCTGATACAGTCAGCGTCAAACATGACATCCAAAGTGACCAAAAAGTTGACAATACTAGGGTTGTGTTCCCATTGTAACAAAGACGTGTTGCGAACTTTTTGGCTGCTTTGGGTGTCACGAACTAATTGACGCTGACTCAAAATCAAAATCAAAAATATTTATTCAGTTTAGACCACAAGTGGCACTTATGAACGTCAAAATATAGTAAAAAAGAAAAAAGAAAAGGTAGCCCTTATGGGGCCATGTCTCCTTTATCTTTTGGGCCCTACCAGCGCATCGAGACAAACATATGGCAAGTGCTGAGAAGAAACGCCGAACTGTACGACAAAGCTACAGATTCGGTGTATGACTACGGAACCCCAATTTATCGGAGCATTGACTATTAATTACATAAACAGCTAAAACATGTCAATGTTGGAACAATTCATTCATTGTTATCGAGACTGGGTATTATCGGAATGTAGGGTCCAAGGTATAAGCAGTTGAAAGGTAGCGGGTTCGATTCCCAGTCCCAAGTAACACGATCAGCGAATAATAAGATCAAAACTGTACAAAAGCCTTTTCCAGAATGTGTCAAGAAATTTTCGGAAAACCGCATCAAAATCGGTTCGGCCAAACACGAGATAAACATACTGAACCTACTTTTGTTTAAGTCAGTTGAAAACGTAGCGAGTTTGAATCACAGATGGAGCCACTTGACCTTTGCTAATTAACATTTGGGTTTATCGGTTTATTTAAACCGGCAGACAGTGGTGACTGAGTTTGTTGCGGCGCTTCTTCTCAGCACTTGCCAAATGTTTGTCTCGAAGCGCTGGTAGGGCAAAAAAAGAATGAGACATGTATAGGCTCCTTAAGAGCATTTGACGATTTGCAAGAACTAATTTAATTAGTCTAAACAAATAAAGAACATTTTGATTTTGATTTTGATCTATCTAGCAGATAAGTAGGTACGATCCGAGTCTCCGACACCTGTAAAAGCAAGCGCTTTTTACCCAACTTTATGACAAATTACTTGTTAGCTTATTTACAATCTTAATAGGTACTATTACAACACAAGCCTTAGGCATTATTTTTAGGCTTCACCTGGAAACAGAACTATTCCCACCTCTCGTTCCCACCGCTGCAACTCGTGTGTAGCCAGGATCTACAGCTAGACCGCCAATAAAAACCCAACCAGTGAAGGCCAAGTTTGTCCCGGGGGTTAAACTGCCTAATCTGAGAACCGAACCCAATACCTCCTCTTTCCTCCTCTCTCTTGGACCAACCATCCCTCCCAGCGAGCTGCAGTTCTGCCGAAGGTATGGCCGTAAACATTACCATAGATCTACGAAAACATAGAGTGGACAGAACATAGCGTGTCTACCTTTGTGTATTTAGATTTTTAGGTAATTCTAAGTTTAAGACATGAAACCACCTAACTTCAAAATAGGGTTTTATATGTTTGTTTCAGCCAAATGACATCCACTGCAAGACAAAGACATCCACCAAGGATTTCCAAAACGATCGTTCCTGCGCTGCCCGCATCCAGATACTTCCCGCGACCTTCACCAGATCGTCGGTCCACCTAGTGGGAGGCCTGCCCACGCCACGTCTTTCGGCCTGCCCCAGCAGCCATCAGCTCTACATACCATAAATACCGCAGTGTCTCAAGACAAAAGTCTTTGACCAGTGTGTGTTGCCAGTGATGGTAAATACTATGGGCCTCATAAGAAGGCTCAAGGTCGTGATCGAATCAGAAATGAGGTTTAGGTTGTCAATGTATTGTTATATTATTTTCTTTTTGTTTATCCAAAATGTGGATGCACTTGGCCTGCATCTCACCAGTTGGAAAGTAATGATCAGGCCGAAGGTAGCGAGCTTCACCCGGAATCCTCAACCACAGAGGAACTGGCTATCTTACCACCAACTGCCGGAAAACAATGCTGTTAATATCGTTGTTATGGCGACAGACTTAGGTAAGATGGTGGTAGCTAGCTACTTACGCCCGTATTCACAAACGATGCTTGCTTAAGTGAAGCAGCAAATCGAACGCACAGCGTTGGATAGAGCTCTGTGATTGGTTCGTGTGTCACCCTGTGCGTCCACGCGCACTGTGAGACCTCATAGTAATAAGGGCGTTATTCTACTTTAGTTACCTAAGTTAGAAGGAAAAATATTTTAGATTATATTATTATGATCGCATAGTAAGCAGATTATCATAGGCACAAGCTGGTAGAATATAAAATTAAATGCAGATTACTATAAAATTGAAAAAGAAAATAAACTTAATTAGATACCCAAAGCATCCATAATCTAAGGGATTTGTAAGTGTGGTTTAGCACTTAAAATATGTTTAATCTAGCTTCTTAAAGGATTATCATTAAATTTTGATCTAGCAATTTAATAAGCCTTCGGTTAAGGCACGTTATATTTATAGATATATATATAGACTATACTCATTAAAAACAGTGATAAAATTGCTTTAATCTCGAATAAAAACTCGTTTCTTCGAAACACCATTATGAAAGGGTGTGAAAATTTAATATAAGATTAGATAAAAATATCAAAGATTCCTAATTATTGCTAGATGAAAAACTTACTTTAAACCCCTAGGTTTATCATTAGATAATACTTATGACAACAAACTGACTGACCCGGCGAACTTCGTACCGCCTATATTCATAAAAAATAACGTACATTACTTTCCTCTCTTTAATCAAAATCTTTCCTCTTTATTACTCTCGTATTCACAAACATTACTATGAGTTCTCACAGTCCGCATGGACGCACAGGGTGAACCAACCAGAACAGCTATATTCAACGCTGTGCGTTCGATTTGCTGCTTCACTTAAGCAAGCATCGTTTGTGAATACGGGCGTTAGTATAGACAATATTTTGAAAGAAAGAAAGAAAAAATGTTTATTCAGTATCATTTTCTTAAAACTCCTGACATTTCTATACTTTTCTAACCCACAGAACCCCATAACACAGTCCGATCATAAAAGCGACCAAAACCGTAGATACTCCGTCCATTTTAGTTGTTGGAACATAATAAAAAAAACCGTTATCATTAGATTAAGACGTATGATACGCTGGGCCGCGTGACGTCACAGCTTTACACCGAAAACCTGTATAAAGCCGCCATTGTATATTCAAACTTATTATCAGAAGCATAGAATCGAAATGGAATCAACAGTTAAATATTTTTTATAGACTACTGTTTTTACGACTGGCCAGTTTTATATTGTTGTCTTACTGCTTTTTTAATTTGCAACGACACTTTTTGAGGGTTCTAATTTTGAAATGTTAACACGCTTTTTTATTTATTGCGGCGACAAGTGGCCAGTGACATTCTAGGCTTCTGTTTTTTTATGTCAAAGGTCAAAAAGTTTGTACAGCCAGTGTCAAAGTCGTGATACCCACAGTAGCCAAAAATTTCGCAACACGTCTTTGTTGCAATGAGGGCTATCGTTTTTATACTTGGTTAGTTGGCATCCCTGGTGATTGACAGGACCTTACTCTACAGTGGCGCCATCTTGATGAGTGCAAATGCGATAGTCCTCCTACCACTTTAGCGCTCACAAGTTGGCGCCACTGTCTTCGCTACTAGCAAGTGACAGGACCTTACTCTACAGTGGCGCTAACTGGTGAGCGCTAAAACGATAGCCCTCATTGAAATAAGGTTGTGTTGTCAACTTTTAGGGCCACTTTGGATGTCATGTATATTCGACGCTGAGTGTACCACAGACCATTTAATAGTACTGGTACAGGGTACCATTGTGACTCATGTACTTTATGGTTTTTTCTCAGTAACCGGTAACTGTGAGAATTTTCAAGTGTCGAACATTACTTTTGTAATGGAATTTATGAGAAATTCACGGTATTTTCAAAATGTGAGTAACTTTTTACCTTGAAGTACCGTCGTCCATACATATTCTCTACAAATTCACCATCATAATTTCAGCCACAGGACGTCCACTGCTGAACATAGGCCTCCCACCCAATGACTTCCACATCACCCGGTTGGAAGCGGCCTGCATACAGCGCCTTTCTGTTACCTTTAAGAGGTTGTCGGTCCAAAACCAAATTAGGTACTTCGATTAATCCAATTGCTAATCTATTTACAATAATTTTTAATGTACTCGTATCAACAGGCGATAACTCGTATTTAAAGGAGCTTTTGAAATAAATCTTAGAATAACCTTCAAGCCTGACCTGATACCTACAGCACATCAGGCTACTAATTTTCATTAAAAAATAGATTCTATTGCTGAACGTGCCTTCGTCTCATCGATCTTGTATATGCCATAGTCATTTCTGTAAATTCATTAAACTGGAAAATGTGCAAAGAAAAACAAAGATTAAGTCGACGGGTTCCCGAGTTTATGGACCTTGTTTAACGTGTAGTAGTGTAGGATGTCCTTGCTTGATGGACTGACGACCTCAAGTGGGTGAATGAAAAAAGCTACTTTGTTGTACTCTTGCTGTCTAAAAGATCTATCTATCGGTTATTTCCTTACGATTTTACACCAAAGCTGCGGGGTCATTTTTCAAGAATTTTGGTACAGAGGACCCTTCCTTAGCTAAATATACCTTGAGGATTAGCAAGTCTTAGTGCAAGCACGCTACCAAAAATCTCAATTCATAAATCGGACCTTAAAATGGCATGACAGATCATATAAAAGTTTGATCAATAAGTAAGAAATAAATCGACAAAAATGCAAAAACCTGATTCCACAGTTTCCCCGCAGCATACGGACATTAAAATCAAGAGATCTTCATCTTAAAAAAAACAACACACACACGCCTCTTTTCGCAATTAATCAAAGCAGTCTCTAAGCTGTTTTAAAAAAGTTTGCATCGATGCATTGACGAACCTCCTTTCAGCGACTGTCAAAGTGACAGCTGATTTATGGTCCGCCATTGTGGCAGCACTGGCGTTCGTTATGGCGCGAAACCCATTTGTACTGTTAATGACATTTGAACACAAAATGGCTGCCGCAAAAAGTTTCGAGATTTAAAAGTTAAAAGATAAGCTGCTGTTATTGTTGATGATTAATACTTTTTTGAGGTCATCGGTCTCTGACCTGGCATATAATTAAGGTCTTAAATTTTCTTACTATGCTGTTTTGTATGCTTTTTGTTCAATGAATGGATACATCGATGACTTTTGTGTTTCGGAGTGAGCGATCATCAAAGGCGGCGTCAAGATTCATTAAACGTACAAAAGGACAAAAAGCTTGTTTATTACGTTTATATTCTTAATTTTGACATAATGATTATTGCGTTTCCCCTGTGTTTGACACGTGAAGAGTTTGGAATGTTTATTAAATAATGTTTTGTTTAACAATTAGTCAAAACATCTGCTCTACTTCATTCAGCCTTAATACATCATCATCATCATCATTTCAGCCACAGGACGTCCACTGCTGAACATATCACCCCAATGACTTCCACATCGCCCGGTTGGTAGCGGCCTGCATCCAGCGCCTTCCTGCTACCTTTATCAGGTCGTCGGTCCACCTTGTGTGTGGACGTCTCACGTACGTGGCCTCCACTCCAGAACCTTGCTGCCCCATCGGCCGTCAGTTCTGCGTACTATGTGCGTTTAAAATGTGAGTAAAATTAATCACGATTTTTTTAGGAAGTTAAAAAATACAGAGGCATTGACGTAGCTCGACTAACTAAACATTTTTAAACATAATAAATAACATTTTCTTCAAGAACCAGATTGTTAAACCTTCTTCGAACATAAAAGACGCATTACCAAAAAGCAAAATGCCCATTGAATTTTTGAAGCAATAAAAATCATTTTTTATGCCAAAAAATTCGCCCTTAAGCTTTTGCAGGCGTTTCTCGAATTCGATATAATTTTTTTAACACTTTCATGCTACTATATCACCTATACAGTCGACTGCAGATCAGGCTACATATTTTCATTGCAAATTCGACCTTATTGCAAATGAATAAGGTCTATGTTCAGCTCGACGCGCAGTCGTACAAAGTTGGGTATTGTCGGACATGGGGCGGGACGCGTCAAGAGGCTGGCGTTTTTATAACAGCCTGTAAGGCCGGGGCTTGATGGGAGCGGAGCGGGTAAAGGCGGCAATAGCCGAACGGTCAAGGTGCCAGACTGGCCGACTCGAGATCCGAGCAACGCGGGTTCGAACCCTGCCGCCGCTGGACTGTTGTGGTGGACCACTTGGATCACAAGCATAATAAGGCAATGCGAGACAGAGACAGAAGTGTTAGATAGTGAACGCAACATTTTCTACTATTGTGTTAGAGTGTTGATTTCTTAATGTTTGTGTTGGTAACACTGTCTCTGTCGTTCTCTCTCCCGTCGTACATTTTACCGCGAAATACATTGTTCTGTTTTATCCGCAAATAATCTTTTATTTACTTATGTAATCACAATTCAACAAGAAGACAGGTACCTGTTTAGATACCTTAGTGCGAGGATTTTTTTCAATTTAATTACGCACACCTTTGCAAGTCGGGGATCAAAGCAGTATTAACCACAGAGTCGACTCGTAGGAGCATGAGTAAATTCGTCACACATCTTACTAATAATATCTCAAGATTGTATTTTTTTTATTTCTTTTTGTCAAAAAAAGATACTAAATAATTGTGGACTTCTGCTAGAAGCATTTTCCGCCAGTCGAACTTATTCACACCTATGACGAATTCACTAAACAAAAGTGTGGCGAATTATTTCGTGACTAATTGACAAGCCCCAGCCTTACTTCACCGACCGGCGCGATCCAACCTTACCTTTCGCTCTTTCAGACTTAACGCAACTCCCAGGGACTATAATTAAATATATTTATGTCAATGCTGGTAAATCAGCTTTGTGAATAATATACGCACCCTTCAAAGGTGTCCTGGACCCTCATTTAATTAAAATAAAGTTGATAATCGCGCAAAAAGTGGACACGACCGTCCATTCATAATGAAGGATTTAATTTTCGTATCAAAAATTATGTGATGCCAAAGACTGTGCAGACACATGCATCTTATGTCGGCGAAATAGAAGCGATTTTGCAATGAAAATGTATACTCTGATATCTGTACACAATGGAGCAGTGGTTGTGGACGAAAGGTCACCAGTTTGATAATTGGAAGGTTTAATTTTTTAAATGCCATTGGTTGTGAAATTTCTTGCTGAAAATGGGATTAAGTTGTGTTTAAAAACAACTTTTTTGGGGTTGTCTGGGAGAGATCGCTTACTAGCTATAAGCCTGTCTAATATTATGGAGTACCTAGATATATGTTGAACTTTTATGTGGCTAACTAGCGGCCGCCTGCGACTTCGTACTCGTGGATCCCGTTTTACCACCTTAGGGGTGGAGTTTCGTAAAATCCTTTCTTAGCGGATGCCTACGTCATAACATCTACCTGCATGCCAAATTTCAGCCCGATCCGTCCAGTGGTTTGGGCTGTGCGCTGATAGATCACTATGTCAGTCAGTCAGTCAGTCCGTCACCTTTGAGTTATATGTATTTAGATAATACTTATTCTTTGTCTAACATGCCCATAGAAAAAGCTTTGCTTAGTTTGTTCATAGCTGGGGCATTCATAATTTTGATATTGTTTATTACATTTAAACAATTCTACTATGTAACACCTTGTTTTTAACTTATTATAATATTTAAGTAACGTAGGTATGTGGCCTCTCACTATAGGCCTTATTATACAGAAGCTCAAAGTTGCACAGCGTGCTATGGAGAGGGCTATGCTCGGTGTTTCTTTACGAGATCGAATCAGAAATGAGGAGATCCGTAAACGAACTAAAGTCGCTGACATAGCCCGACGGATTAGCAAGCTGAAGTGGCAATGGGTAGGGCACATAGTACGCAGAACTGACGCCCGATGGGGCAGCAAGGTTCTGGAATGGAGGCCGAGTACCGGAAAACGCAGCGTGGAACGTCCACCCACAAGGTGGGCTGACGACATCATAAAGGTAGCAGGAGGCCGGACGCAGGCCGCTACCAACCGGGTAACATGGAAAGCATTGGGGGAGGGCTATGTTCAGCAGTGGACGTCCTGTGGCTGAGATGATGATGATGATGATGAGCTATGTAAGTAACTTAATTAAAGTGAGTACAAAATACTAGCACTGTATTTGAATACATTCATAACTTTAGCAAGGCATTCATTTGTATCATCTTTTTTACCACACTGCCTTGATTTCTAATTCTCTGTTACTACGTCTAGTTAAATAACATAAAACAATACGGCAAAGGCGTGTACAGCAATCAATCAATACTCGAAGTATTTCAAGTCGTCCACAGTGAAAATAGAACAGACAGGTCATTCCATTTAAAAAACTTTTTCCAACAACAATGTGCTTACTTACTTACTTAGCCACAGGACGTCCACTGCTGAACATAGGCCTCCCCCAATGATTTCCACATCGCCCGTTTGGTAGCGGCCTGCATCCAGAGCATTCCTATTACCTTTATTGGTCGTCGGTCCACGCTGTGTTTTCCGGTACGTTGCCTCGACTCCAGAACCTTGCTGCCCCATCGGCAGCCAGTTCTACGTACTATGTAACCTGCCCATTACCACTTCAGCTTGCTATTCCTTCGGATTATGTCATTGAATGAATACGGGACTATTTCCACCTCTCGTTCCCACCGCTGCAACTCCTGTGTAGCCAGTATCTACAGCTTGACCGCCAATAAAAACTCAACCTGTGAAGGTCAAGTTTGTCCCATTGAATGAATAATCATTAGCAGATAATTTTGTACCCCACTTCAGGAGAGGAACTTTCTAGATGCAAAAAAGGTGTTTTCGAATGGTCTGGCGTACCTCCCTTTACTGTGCCCGTACTTAATTATTACTAACTCAATTATAACGGACCCTTAACTCGAGCAGGGACGCTCAACCTAACTTTCATTAACAATTAACGTAATTATATTTTATTTTGGCTGTAATTCGATTTCGCACCGATAAAATCGGTATAGGTTTAGCACTTAGCTCAGTGAGTGCCCGAGGCATTGTATAAGTTTGAGTGTCAAGTGAAAAGCAAGTCCACCAAGAGCAATGGTAAGTAAAATCTATTTCTTATTTGGGATAACAGATGGCGCTGTGTTCCTTTAGCTCGCGCTAACATTAATTTGGTTTTTTTCTGGCTTTATACACCTCCTGGAAATGTATGTCCACCCAGGTTCAAGTATTAGCTTAGCTTGAATCTCAATAAATGATGCTATTGCCTGTGAAATAGCTTTCATTTTCCCATGCATACCTCACTATCGTAGGGTTGTACAGGCATGGGAGCGACACAGGACTACAGGAGGGGGTGTTTTTGTAAGGTCAAACGTCAGGGAGACTTCAGATTTTCAGATTAAACCGCCTCTGTGGTCTAGTGGTAAGACCACCTGCTTCAGACGCAGAGGTCCCAGGTTCGATTCCCAGTGGGGGCAGATTTTTCTGTTCGGTTTGGTTGGTGGTAGGGCTTGTTCTAAGTCCGCCTGGCTAGCTACCACCATCTTACCTAAGTCTGTCGCCAGAACAACAATGTTAACAGCATTTTTGTGTTCCGGCAGTTAGAGGTAAGATAGCCAGTTCCTCCGTGGTTGAGGATTCCGGGTGAAGCTCGCTTCCACCTTCGGCCTGATCGTCACTTACCATCAGGTGAGATACAGGCCTAGAGCTTCCTCGTTGTGGATAAAAAATAATATGCTCCGTCACGTCATAAATGTCAATGTCACCCCTCCCGCGCCGCTCCCATACCTCAGGCACTGACTGAATTAAGTGTTAGACCTGTAACTAATTAGTGCCAAAAACTTATGACTGTTGAGGCAGAAAAGTTAGCAGACAGTGGGTGAACCGACGATCTGGTAAAGGTCGCGGGAAGCGCCTGGATGCGGGCAGCGCAGGACCGGTCGTTATGGAAATCCTTGGGGGAGGCCTTTGTCCAGCAGTGGACGTCATTTGGTTAAAACGAAGAAGAGAGCTTAAACAAGCACTTGTCCACTATGGGACTGTCCGAAACAAGAACGTGCAGGATGTGCCAAGAGGCAGATGAAACGCCACTACACATTCTCACGGACTGCGGACCTCTGATGCGCAAGCGGAGCTTACACCTGGGCAAACACATCCTAAGCCCACAAGATGTAAAACATATCGCCCCCCAAAAGATACTGCACTTCCTAATGGATGCAGGACTCGGAGGCGAACTGTAAGGAAAACAGCGGCGATCACAATAGATCGATAACGGTCGCAGTGATACTAGGAATTTATTGAACTAGAATAGCCGCTCAACACAAATAAAAAAAATAAAACGAAGAAGTGTCAAAAAAGATGTGCTAAGAAGCAGGCCTTAGGCCCGATTCGACCAAACTTTTATCCGAGAATAACTCCTGGTATAACTGGCATATTGCTAGTATGGGAAATATGTCAGAACTGACGATTTATTCTGAGATTAATATTTACTCTTGTTTGGTCGAATTCACTCTTATTTATTTTGACAAGGATACAAATATAGTAGGTATTTGACATCATCAATCAATTGACTCACTTTTGATGATCTGTCGAAGTGCGACTCTCCCACAGATTTATTTTGATACACGCCCATGACGTCACTGTTTTAACAACTTTACCAATTAACTTTTTACTAAACTATAATCTCAAGCAACATGAAATGAAGAATACAGTTGATTAAAACTAGATTAGGTATGTAGGTATAATCTTAGAAAATTTTTGCTTTGAAATGATTGCAAAAAAAATGTAGACCAAATGGAAATCCTTGGGGGAGGCCTTAGTCCAGCAGTGGACGACATTTAGCTGAAACAAACAAACAAAACGTAGACTGAGTAGGTACATTAAATTAGTTTGGGGTAATATTAGCATGAGAATTTTAACAATTAAACAGAAAAATAATATTATAGGTATGAAATGTTTTTCATTCCTGACCAACTGAAATAGCGTTCGATCAATAAAAGAGTTATTATAAAGTTTTAAACGGTGGTATTCAGATTTATGTGGAAAAATCAATAACTAATAACTACCTAGAACAACGAACAACGAATATTTCCTAGAATATAGTAGAACTAGTCTAACTCTTATAGCGCTTATTTAGAAATACAATTTCTGCAATGTTTTACTAAACTGGGAACAAACATCAACTTTATATCATCATCATCATATCAGCCATAGGACGTCCACCGCTGAACATAGGCCTCCCCCAATGCTTTCCATGTCGCCCGGTTGGTAGCCCGACGGATTAGCAAGCTGAAGTGGAATGGGCAGGGCACATAGTACGCAGAACTGACGGCCGATGGGGCAGCAAGGTTCTGGAGTGGAGGCCACGTACCGGAAAACGCAATGTGGGACGTCCACCCACGAGGTGGACCGACGGCATCATAAAGGTAGCAGGAAGGCGCTGGACGCAGGTCGCTACCAACTTTATATGATTCTAAATTTTCTATGCTTCATGCAAAAATCAACGAAAGAACCTCTTGATTTTAGAGTCCTACTCTCTTAGCACTGGAGTTAAACTCATTATCATCAGGTCATTTAATTTCAGTCTCCACTGCAGGAGCACGACCCTCTCTAATTTACCAGAGGCAAATGGAGGATATGTCCTACACTCCCCACGCTGGCCAGACGGGTTTGGGAGGCTTGATGTACGCATATTTGTGCTTTAATCGCCTCTTACGACATCCACGGGAAGAGTGGAGATGGTCTTCTTTCTACTCTGAACCACAAGGGTATGAGTTAGGAAAGTTATTGCACATCAAGAGCTAAGCTAAGTTAGTTTAAGTATATTTTAATAAATACAGATTCATCATCATCATTTCAGCCATAGGACGTCCACTGCTGAACATAGGCCTCCCCCAATGATTTCCATAATGGCCGGTTGGTAGCGGCCTGCACCCAGCGCCTTTCTACTACCTTTAGGACGTCGTCAACCCACATTCATCATCATCATCTCAAGCATAGGACGTCCATTGCTGAACATAGGCCTCCCCAATGCATTCCATGCTGCCCGGTTGGTAGTGGCCAATTAACCACATAAAACTAGTTAATAAAAAATGTTCTCAATCCATGCCAGTAATATTTTCTTCTATTGTAAGTTAACCAGCATATCAGACTATACATGTTTGTTGCAATATAGCTCCTATTACCAATGCTTAAGATACCACAGTGTTTAGATTGACATGCTAGCGTTGTATGCCCCAGTTTTATTACAAAAGGTTGACTACTAGATACGTTATTATTCTTTAATGACTCAAAGAATAAGTTATGACTTCGATGCATCGTTGTTTTGATTTAAAAATGCTCCTGTTTTTAAACCGAACGGGACCATTCCCACCTCTCGTTCCCACCGCTGCAACTCCTGTGTAGCCAGGATCTACAGCTTGACCGCCAATAACCCAACCAGTGAAGGCCAAGTTTGTCCCGGGGGAAAGTTAAACTGTCATTGGACCCGCAACTAAATTAATCAGTACAACATTAGAGGACTTCGAAGTTTAAACTGACTTCAAAAGAGGTTGTAAACATTAACCGCCATGGTCTAGTGGGAAGAGCGGCCTTTTCAGACCCAGAGGTCCCTGGTTGGATGCCCATTGGGGGCAACATTTTATGATTGGTTTGTTGATCGTTCGCTTGGCCAGTTTTCCCCATCTTACCTAAGTCTGTCGCCATAACAACGATGTTAACATAGTTGTGTTTCGGCAGTTGGAGGTAAGATAGCTATAGGTGTAGCGCGCGTTTTAAACCTTTATTTGTCACCTTTCAACCGCTTTGCAATGGAGGGAAGTCGAACCTTAATTTCGAACTCCTCCTATGTTATTCTGATTAATTTCGTTGCGGGTCCAATGACAGTTTAACTTTCCCCCGGGACAAACTTGACCTTCATTGGTTGGGTTTTTGTGGCGGTCAAGCTGTAGATCCTGGCTACACAGGAGTTGCAGTGGTGGGACCGAGAGAAATCTTCTTCTTTCTTCTTCTTTCTTTTCAGCCAAATGACGTCCACTGCTGGACAAAGGCCTCCCCCAAGGTTTTCCACAATGAACGGTCCTGCGCTGCCCGCATCCAGGCTCTTCCCGCGACCTTTACCAGATCGTCGGTCCACCTAGTAGGAGGCCTGCCCACGCTACGTCTTCCAGCCCGTGGTCGCCACTCGAGAACTTTCCTGCCCCAGGAGAACCAAAGTAACCGACATAGCTCGCAGAATTGCTAAAATCAAGTGGCAGTGGGCGGGGCACATAGCTCGTAGAGACGTAAATAAATACTGAAATAAAATAAACAACACGTTATTCAAACTAAAGCAATCTTTAATAGAAAAGGTCTTGAAGGATAAAGTTTTTTGTGGGTTTCTTTACTACGATGTAAGTTGACTACTCCAATTCGGTCTCAGTCTTTTTATCATGTAGAATACTACTGCAATCGCAATCATTGTCGTGAAAAATGGTCTATAGCTTCTTCAGCCACATACAGAGTAAGGAAAAAAAACAATGTATGTCTAAAAATTATGTGCTCCGCATCTCAGTTATACTTATTAAAAAAAAAAAAAATTTGCAATTAGTGTAAAGATGCGAGTAAATATCAAGTTCTTGACAGTTAATAGTTGAACACATAAACCCTGCCACTGCTTCGAGCTTTATTATAGAGCTGAGAAGCTTTTATAGCCCAAGAAACTCAGTCACTACTTATTGGTTCAGTTTAGATAGATGGTAATGTAATACACAAAAGGCATAACGTAACGATAGTTTTATCACGATTTTCAGAAGCCGCATGATTTAAATCAGTGGTTCTTAACCTTTAAGTCATGAGGGACCATTTTACCAAATTTCTGTCTTGTCAGGGACCACCCCATAATCATAATCGGTCAAAGTAAACCAGTTTGACTGCAAAAATCAGTTAAAAGTGGTTTTGACCAAGATGTGCAAGTGCACTTCGTGGACCACTTGGAATGCCTCCAGGGACCACCAGTGGTCCGCGGACCACCGGTTAAGAACCACTGATTTAAATACTTATTTTAAAACTACCTTCTTATTCTCTTCTCTTTTCTTTATTTTTATATAGTTTTATTTAGTCTAAAAAGCAATTAAAAATTTCTGATTCTGAAAGGGGCTATTAAATAACTGTGAGCGATGAAAATGAATTCCCTTTCTTACACGAGGTCGTCACTTTTTACTTAATTACGAAACGCTAGCATTAGTATTTAGACCGCATTTAAAACAAATTGCCCTTCCGCGATGAATAATTTATTGCTTGAAGCAGATGCGCTTCGATTCTCCGTTCGAGCTGTAATTATTAAGGATAGGAAAGTTGTAATTAAAAAGTCGGTTTTTTAGCAACGTTTTTGATGAAGGTTCGGGTAGTTTTTCAAAATTTATTAATTTTGGAAAGGTGTGATAAAAAGATACTGAATTAGGACTTAAATCATCGTCATCATCAAGGCAAAATCCACTGTTTCGTTTACTTATCACATGTTTTTCAATTTATTTTTAACTAGCTTTTGCGTGCGGCTTCGTCCGTGTAAAATTTTAGATGTCATAGAAAAACTTAACTTCGCGCGACCCCGTTTCAAAAACCGGGATAAAAACTATCCTATGTCCTTTTCCGGGACTCAAACTATGTCTATACCAAATTTAATCAAAATCGGTTCAGTGGTAAGCCTAAGAGCGTAACAAACAGACAAGTTACTTTCGCATTTATAATAATAAGGGATTAACGACTAAATTGCTTATACGATTCGAAATGTAATGAGACCAAACTAAGTAAGATAATTATTTCTCATAAATAAAATAAATTTTAATCTAAGTATTGTTTAAATTCAGAGTTCTGAGACGCCCGTATTCACAAACATTACTATGAGGTCTCACAGTGCGCGTGGACGCACAGGGTGACACACGAACCAATCATTCAATCATAGAGCTCTATTCAACGCTGTGCGTTCGACTTTCTGCTTCACTTAAGCAAGCATCGTTTGTGAATATGGGCGTTAGTAAGATATTTCTCATAAATAAACTAAAATGTTATCTACATAGTACCTATTTGTGAAAATTCAAAGTTCTGAGACAACAAACAAAAAAATCCTACAACAAAATTGAGAACCTCTTTTTTTGAAGTTTGTTAAAAGTTAAAAAATCCCTAAAGACGTTGTCTAACCAACCTCCGTACACCGTAGCTAAAACAGCTTAGGCAGGGTTGCACCATCTTACATTAACTTTGACAAACGTCAAAAATCTATCAGACCGATTTTAACCGCCTCTGTGATCTAGTGGTAAGACCACTTCCTTCAGACGCAGAGGTCCCGGGTCCCATAATCCCATTCCCAGTAGGGGCAGATTTTTCTGTTCGGGTTGGTTGGTGGTAGGGCTTATTCTTAGTCCGCCTGGCTAGCTACCACCATCTTACCTAAGCCTGTCGCCATAACAACAATGTTAACACTATTGTTGTGTTCCGGCAGTTAGAGGTAAGATAGCCAGTTCCTCCGTGGTTGAGGATTCCGGGTGAAGCTCGCTTCCACCATCGGCCTGATGATCACTTACCATCAGGTGAGATACAGGCCAAGAGCTTTCTCGTTGTGGATAAAAAAACTATGACAAACGTCAAAAATCTGTCAAACTCCATATAAAAACACCGGTTATCGTTATAGTTACCGTCAAAGTTAGGTGGTGCAACTCAGCCTTAGTTTTTCAAGTGATATTACGAAAGGCGATACCTTTCAGCCCTTTTAACCCTGAGTAAACCTTATGAAAGGCCTTGCTTTGCTCCTGGCTTCCTCATCAGATAGTAAAATGTACGACAATCTACTTTCAAAGATTCTGCAGGAGATACTGCGTTCTTTCAAGAAAATCACTTGGAAATTGGAAATAAGTTGACTTCTAATAAAATAGTTTTAAATCTGTATAGATACGAATATTTTAAGGCTGAAGAGTGTGTTTGTTTGGTTAATCTCAAGAACTAAAACAAAAACATAAATAAATAAAAATAAATAAAACTACTGGTCCGATATTAAAAAATATTTTTATTTTTGATAGCCTATTTGAGGAAGCACGCTACGTCCGATAGGAGCAGAATACTGAAGAAAAATGAAACAAAATGACGAAAACATATTCAAACTATACTCAACATCAAATAAACCGCACCTTCCGCGACGCGAACTTTAAAGATTTTCTTCTGACACAATCATGGTGCCCCAACAATATTGGTGTTATTTGAAAGCCCGATAAATATCCTTAGAGAAAAACACATTTAATTTCTTAATAAATGATTAACATATACCATAAATGTGACTTGAAAAAAGACCTCTCTTTGGGCTCACCTCTGGGATTAACTAGACCAATTTTTATGGTTATAAAACCAATTAATGATCTCACGTGTCCTCTTGAACAGATGGATAGCGATTAATCCCAACTTAACAGTTTTATAGCCACAAAAGTTGGCTCTAGCGTAACTACCTATTTTTTGAAGAAGTGGCTCTGGATCCTTCTAAAGACACATTTTCAGTGTAAAAACATTTCCTTTAATGAAATGAAGATTAGAACTAGGCTTTTAAATGGTGCCAATATTGGTGGGAAGTGGGGATGCATACGTTTGAAAGTGCTTGTCGCGGAAGGTGCGATTTATTTGATGTCGAGTGTATTTTCACGCGTACGAAGTCACGGGCATAGCTAGTCTACCATACAAACTATGTATATAGCTCGTAGTTCGTAGAACTGATGGCCGTTGGAGCAAAAGTTCTTGAGCGGCAACCACGGACCGGAATTCGTAGTCTAGGCAGGCGTCCCACTAGGTGGACCGACGATCTGGTGATGGTCGCGGTTAGCATCTGGACGCGGGCAGCAAGAGATCTTGTGGAAATCCGTAAAGGTAGCCTCTGTCCAGCAGTGGACGTTATTTGGCTGTATTGAACGAACGAAATTCATCATTATCACCATCATTACCGCCACAGGACACTGCTGAACATAGGCCTCCCCCAATGATTTCCACATCGCACGGTTGGTAGCGGCCTGCATCCAGCGCCTTCCTGCTACCTTTATGAGGTCGTCGGTCCACCGTTTGTGTGGACGTCCTACGCTACGAAATTAGGTCGTTTCCAATCAAATTACTACTCCTGTAAATGCCCAAAGACCGATTGAATGAATGGGCACACGTCGTTAAGACGCCGCGACGGAGCGGGCCGCTAATTCGGACACGGTAATGCGTTTTATGACGGGCGGGCGGGTTTGCGCCCTAGAAACGAATAGACAGGGCAGATTAATATTTATTTTTGACACATGAGATCCTGTATGATTTGGTATTTGTCCAAGATATTTTTAAGGAAGCACACTTATTGTTTTTTCATTCAAGTTTAGTGATGTGTGGTTTTATAGGAAAAATAAATATTATTTAAACTAAGGCTGAGTTGCACCACCTAACTTTAACGGTAACTATGAAGACAACCGGTGCTTTTTGTATGGAGTTTGACAGATTTTTGACGTTTGTCAAAGTTAAAGTAAGATGGTGCAACCCAGCCTAAGAATTTTGGTTTTTTAAGCTTTACCAAATTGCTTTATATTAATTAAAATACAAAGTTAAGTTAAAGTAAGGTAGGTACTTAAGTAGTAAACCTTTTTAGCTGAAGCAGAATTAATGAAATTTGTTATTTAATGAATTCAATTAATAACCGAATACAGATTGAATGAATGATTTCTTTATTTCACATTAATTTGAATTTGAATTTAATTGTGCATGAACGGAACCACATTTTTTCTGGATAAAATTTAAAGTAGATGTACTTAGGTAAGTATTAATAATAATTACTGTCCGATCATCAACAACAACAACCAAGGGATGGAAGTCTATAATTATTGTTGAAAAAGGCCACAGTTATGTCATTTCTATCACTTTCTCAGCTCTACATGGGCAACATTTGGCGAGCAGCGATCGTTCTCGGCAAATATTTGTGGTGAGTCACCGAGGCGGTAAGATGCCGCCGGCGCTCGTGTGATGCTAACGCGAGTGAAGTTGGGAGGAGGAGGTAAGCTCAAACCCCGGTTTCAGGATTGAGATTTTAAGCTTGAGAATGCTCAATGAACAATTTCAAACGAAAATAGGTTTAAAATACTTGCATGCATGTAGATAATGAAAATATACATTTAATAAGCAAGCTCAGAGGGCCTATTGTGAGTTTACATCAAAAATAACAATAAAATGTATGATGGATTGTACAGCGCGTTCAAGAACTAAAATTTTCATACATTTTTTAAACGCGCTCACTCACACTCAGTCAGCCCACATGACAGGTTAAATCAGAATTCGGGGGTATGTGTTTTTGTAGTTAAACTTCTGTTATTATAATGCGAGTAACTCTTTGGGACTATTGGTAGATAGATAGTAGCTATCTACTTTAAAAAACTACTCTTTTTTTTGCACACCACAAAGAAGTGTAAAATTTTATCTATAAGCGATCTCTTCCACTCTTCCAAACGTCCAATTGTAACGATATCTTCAACATTTTAAACAAAATGTGACATGTAAATTCAGGTATTCCTCGAAGCGCACCCATTTGAAGGCGCACCTTTATTCAAAATTTAAACATAGGTGCACTTCGAGGAAAAGTTTAGGTGCGCTACATTAGATGTGTTTCAAAATGGGTGCGCTTCGAAATGTAAGCGCCGTTTTACCGCCCAATCGTTGTTTAGTTTATATCCGAAGGCTATCAGTCTGCTATACCTTGGCGATGGTGTTTTCAACCATAAAGCATGGGGGTTGAGTAGGGTTAACTTAATGGCAGTAAAGAAATCAAAGCAATGCTTGTTTAGGTTCGTTTGTTTCAGCTAAATGACGTCCACTGCTGGACAAAGGTCTCCCCTAAGGTTTTCCACAATGAACGGTCCTGCGCTGCCCGCATCCAGGCTCTTCACCTTTACCAGATCGTCGGTCCACCTAGTAGGAGGCTTGCCCACGCTTAGGTACTGGGGCAAATTGAAAACCAGCGATCACCAGCATAAAATGGGGTCCCATTGTAATGGGCATCGCTGTTGCGACAAGGTGGCACTGCTCAGCACTCTTTTTCCTAATAATTCTTAGGCTGAGTTGCACCACCTATTTTTACCGTAACTTTAACGTTAACCGGTGTTTTTGTATGAAGTTTGACAGATTTTTCACGTTAAGGTAAGATGGTGCAACTCAGCCTTAGTTATGTCTATTTTATATTATTATTATCTTTGTGTCCATTGTATTTAATGTTTCCGTATCCTTGGCAGCGCATCCTAGCATCAAAAATCAAAATCAAAAATATTTATTCAGTTTAGACCACAAGTGGCACTTATGAAGCTTGACTTCAGGATCAATTGGCTACCACATCCACTCTTCCCGTGGATGTCGTAAGAGGCGACTAAGGGACAAACATGCGAACATCAGGCCTCCCCAACCCGTCTGGCCAGCGTGGGGAGTGTAGGACAAATCCTCCATTTGCCTCTGGTAAATTAGAGGGTCGTGCTCCTGCAGTGGAGACTAAATGACCTGATGATGATGATTTATATGAACAGCAATCCTACCACCTTTGCTTCCATTACCGTTCAACTTTACTCCGTAACTGGTATCCGTCGTTATAGCCCATTGTCTCGGGACTTTTTTGAGGAAATTCGTGACTTATTCGAGATTAACTCTTGCATCTTGTGCCGTTGTATTAAGCGCTATTTTCCAACAAAAATGTATACCGTGTTATGCTGAAGGTACTTGGACAGGACATAATTATTGTTATTTGCGCACTGAAGGCACTTGAGGTGAGAATAAGGAGTGTAAGTTCAAAACTAAATTATGACAGGTTAAGTTTCATATTTTTAAATTTTGAATTCACATGCTTCATTCAGTAAGAGGTAATGATATGGTGGGTATGATGAAAAAAGTGGGTTGAAAATTGAGGTATTAATAGCTTTTAGGAGCTTTTAAGCTCAGTGATCTGGTGGTAATGGTCACGGGTGCGATTCCCAGTGGAGACAATAAAAATTGCTTGGTTTGGTTAGTAGGGCTTGTTTTAAGTCCGCCTGGCTAGCTACCACCATCTTATCTGAGTCTGTCGTCGTAACAACAGTGTTAACAGCATTATTGTGTTCCGGCAGTTAGAGGTAAGATAGCCAGTTCCTCTGTGGTTAAGGATTCCGGGTGAAGCTCGCTTCCACCTTTGGCCTGATCGTCACTTTCCATCAGGTGAGATGCAGGCCAAGAACTTCCTCATTGTGGAGTAAATGAAACGTTAGGAAATTAGGTACTTTTCTTTGAAAACTGTATTGTTTAGATTTTATCACAGACTTATGAACTTTAAAATACTCATAAACAAAATTAAACGGCCATGTTGACGAAAACTATGGGAAACAAACGATATTGAGGCATTTCCTCCAATAATTGACAATTTGAACACAATTATACAAATCAAATAATCGCATAAAGATTCGAATTTGAGGATAAAATCTTAGCGATAGATGTCGCCACGGGCGGTCTGGGTGTAGCCTAGCAAAGTCAAACAACTCAGTTTGTACAAAAAAGTATAAACAGAGGTCTTACTCACTCACACTAAGCCCCTGTTTATACTTGTAGTAGATTTTAGTTCTTTAAGTTTTCCTCTAGGGGCGCTGTACAATCTGTCATACATTTAATGACACGTTTTTACGCAGTTGATATCGAATGCGTTTGACGTTAACTTGTAACAAGTTTGAGGCATAACTGAGTCAGTGCCTGACGTATGGGAGCAGCACAAGAGGGTATTTTTGTGACGTCAAACGTCAGTAAGATTTCAAAATATGTGTTTCAGACTTGTATGCTCTCCTGTAGGTACCTCTCCCTCAGACACTGACTTAGTTATAGACCTATGGCCTAATTCACGTATTGACAATCAAGATCTCGCTGGCGTTCAATCAGAAGTCGTGTCATTGAAAAACAGTTCCAAATCCGTATTCACAAGGGTCATTTTGATAGAACTATTTCTCGATAATATCGCAACTCAGTGTTTTGTTGTCGTTGAAGTTTTGTTACATGAATAACACCGTTTTCCCCCCGAAGGGTAGAAAACGGATATTTAGGTTCCAGCGTAGCTTGACCCACTATTAAGTGTGTGTGAGATAACACCTTGGATTTTAGAGCGAGACAGCACGATATCCCTACCTCAACAGCACCCTCCCCGCGCGACCGTACCCCCACCTAGCGGCGCGCGCGCTGACTTGTTGCGCCGGGCGACTGGCGTCGCTGCTCAGTACTATCACACAGCCGGCAAGGCATTTAAATATAGTGGGTCAAGCTACGCTGGAACCTAAATATCCGTTTTCTACCCTTCGGGGGGAAAACGGTGTTATTTAGGTGTCCGAGCTACGCTTGACCCACTATTAAGTGTGTGTGAGAAGTGTTTATTTTCTGCCGGCGCTGCATGTCAGTACAACTAGTTACTTTAGTTGACATGATTTTATGGATGTTGGTAGGGTAAAAATTAATTTAAATAAAATTCTGTTTAACATCACATTTTGTATTTATGTAATCTTATTGTTATCAAAGTACATAATTTATACTTTGTTAAATCAACAACTCTGAGAGAGTAACATAAAATAAAAATACTTCTTGCAAAAGAATAGTAAAATATAAAATATAATAAAAAATAATCTCATCTTTGAGTATAACTAATCAGTCTAGACTTTTAAGCCTATTAATCACTAATTTATAGGAATCATGTTAATCATATTGGTGTAAATAATTGAAAAATATTACTATTAGTTTTAGGTTCACTAGATTGAGATCTTTGTAATGCTTTGCAATAATGCTTGATAAATGTATCTTTGCTTCTCCAGTTTCCTCGCGCTAATATTTCATCAATATTGATATGGTGCTTCAACCACATGTTGGAATTTACTGCGGCTCTAAAGCTGCCTGGAGAATCTTGAATGTTGGCTTCCCGAAACAGAGTCCTCAACCAGCCTGCTATTACAGTTCGTGAGGCCACATTGACTTTACCCCTTGTGGTGATAAATAGGCTGTTCAAATTCTGCCTAGCACTTCTTCGCTTTTGTGACAGACTAATAAGTGTTTTGATCCAAACAACAGGGTTGAGCTTATTTGGTCCCTCATTTGACAACCTCTACCCAGCTTGTCGATAGGTTGAAGAGTCTGTTTTAGAGCCGAACTTGGGCCACAATATGATGTAGTCGTTCGCATCCTCAAAGAACTCTGAGCTTATGTCCAATAGTGTGAGGTCATGTATCCTTCGTCCTGAACACAGTAGCAAAAGTGCAGCAGTATGACGTGAAACTTGAAATATGCTTTCAACATCGATATTATAATGTTGAAGATATTCAATTAATATCCCCACATCCCAGGTAGTTGACTTTCTAGGAGGAGGTTTTGTAACCGATATGGCTTTCATCATTTGCTTTACTAATGGGTGTCCAGATAATGCCTCTGATTTTACTGGGTTGGCAAAGGTTGAAACAACCGATTTGTGGACGGCAATCGTACTTGGCGCCAACTTAGTCTCATTGTGTAGGTAGGACATAAACATGGCCAGGTGCCCAGGAGCTGGGTCATCCACTGCACATTTTCCTTTAGACCACGCGCGCCACTTTTCCCACGCCGTTCCGTATGTTTTTAAGGTCGATTTACGCCATGCTGATTCTAGTAGAGTTTTATCGTGTTCCGGCCAAGAGTCGACTAGATGGGCCCAGCCTGAACCCTCCATACCTGCAAATGTAGTTTCTCTACAGCGGGTGGTGGTTTCCCAGTCCGCAGATCCACCAGGTGTCGGTGTAGGTTGTAAATTGTCAGCGGTGGGCTGAGGGCTCTTTGGTTCAGTTCTGTTTTCCAGAAAGTTTTCTCCCATCTTGGAGCCACTAATAGGTACTGTCCTGAACTCTTTTTCAGGTGCTGTAATATTCGAGGTATGAGAGGCGGAGGAGGGAAAATCCATCCGAGTTGGTAGTGCCAAGGCCTGCTGAAAGCGTTCACGAATGCACAACGATGGTCCCGTGCGTCCTCCGTTACGTACTGATCCACGACCGCCGACTGTGAACTTGCAAACAGGTCTATTGTTGGGGAGCCCAGCTTGTTGAATATAATATTTCTAACATCTGTTTTGATAGAGTCCATTCCGGCATCACTTGAAATCTGGATAGGCTGTCGGCTAACTGGTTGTACCTCCCTGGTAGATAACGCGCAATGAGATGTATTTGATTGCGATGAGTTTTCTGGAGCATAACCGAAGTCATTTGTAGCAGTGTCGATGATTTTGTTCCCCCTTCCCTGTTGATGTAGGCGGCTACTGTTTTGTTGTCGGTTTGCGCTAATATTGTTTGGCCTTGATATTTTGGGATTGCAATTTCGAGAGCTGTTTTCAGCGTCCATAACTCTTTCAAGTTGATATGCCATAGTAGTTGTTCCTTGCTCCAGGTACCGTTTATACTTAGGTCGTTCACTGTAGCTCCCCAGCCTTGATCGGATGCATCGGTGGTTATGAACACTGTTGGGTCTTTGTAGTGAATGGGGGTTGGTATGTTGATATTCTCTAGCCACCATTGTAGTTCTTGTGTTACATGTTGTGGTAGTGGGGATTTATGGTTTTTGTTGTCTTCTGGCAACCGATTGGCTTCTATTTGGATCACTCTGCAATGTAGTTTTCCCAGTGGTACTACAAAAGCCGCAAAGTTTATGCTTCCTAGAGCAATTTTGGCGGTGTGCCATGTCCACCAGTTTCTTTTTAGCATCTTCTGCAGGAGGACGGTAAGTTTTTTGATTTTGATCACTGGAAGGTACTTGACGTTTTGCTCCGTATTCCATATTATACCAAGGTATTCTATTAGCTGTGTGGGGGTCACAATCGACTTTTCCACGTTGATACACCACCCCAGTTCTGATAGACAATTTAGTACGTAGTGCGCTTGTTTTTGTAGTAGTACTGGATCGGTATTCATGATTAAAAAGTCGTCTAAATATACTAATATGCGAATGCCCACCGTCCTGAAATAATTTGCCAGCCAATTAGATATATTTGCAAAGGTGCATGGAGCAGTGGCAAGTCCAAAAGGTACTGAGCAGCGACGCCAGTCGCCCGGCGCAACAAGTCAGCGCGCGCGCCGCTAGGTGGGGGTACGGTCGCGCGGGGAGGGTGCTGTTGAGGTAGGGATATCGTGCTGTCTCGCTCTAAAATCCAAGGTGTTATCTCACACACTCTTAATAGTGGGTCAAGCGTAGCTCGGACACCTAAATAAGGCTACTGTATGTAGCGTATAATGAACTGGCTGTTATAACCGTGCTATGTCTCAAATTAACTTGTCGGCCGGTAGAAAATTAAATGACGTAAATAACTCTAAATCATCAAATTATTACCATAAACAGAACATAATATATTTTATTAAATCTCCACAATGAATAATATTCTTAAACAGTATACATTATAGAAATATATGTGAAAATTATACAAAATAACTTGTGTGTGAAAATGTTGAATTTTAAGTTTAAGCTTCTGATATTTTGGGAAATGTCAAGTGCAAAAATATACATAAAATGAAATTTTGATTATGTAGGCATAATATATCAAGATAGCTAATTCTTACACGCCGCTGGTTTCGTAGTAGGTACAGACATAAGTAACGTAAGTAAGTAGGTATACTCGTATACTTAAATAAAATAACCGCCTCTGGTTAATAAACAAGGTAGACCGACGACCTCATAAAGGTAGCAGGAAGGCGCTGGATGCAGGTCGCCACCAACCGGGCGATGTGGAAATCATTGGGGGAGGCCTATGTTCAGCAGTGGACGTCCTATGGCTGAAATGATGATGATGATGTTTTTTTTTCTACCAGGTATTAATACTTTATAAACAAAAACTTACTTACCTTTCGCACAAAAACTTACTTCGGTCATCTGTTGTGTTGACTCGCAAAACAGCCTATACCCACTTTCACCTACTTTTATTCGCCAAGTCAGAAATTACATGATTGATAGTGACAGACGGGTACACAGTTTTAGCTATATTGAATTTTTCCCCTTTCTTAAGTAGGGAACTAAACTTGGGAAATCCATCTTGGGAAAGTAAAAGAATGGGTTAGTTTGGGTTGTGTATTGTAGTTACTGAATTAATCTACAGGACTATGAAGGAAAGAGAGGAATAAAAATTAAATTTACTAGCTTTTGCTCGCGGCTTCGCTCGTTGAATTCCAAATCAAATCAAAAAGAAGTTATAGTTATAACTTCGGTTTAATCCAGAAAGTCTGTATAAAAACCAGTATAAAAACTATCCTATTTTTGCCTAGGTCTTAAATTCATCATTTTAGCAAATTTTCATCTAAATCGGTTCAGTCGGTGGTAAACCACCATTATAAGGGCTCGTTCCCATGACAAACCAGTTTTGCGGGATTCAGTAATAATATAATGTCCTGCCAAACTGGACAGTCGTGTGAACACACATTGTGTGTTTGAAATTCTATTTATAACGGATCAATTTTGTGCGGGACACTGCAATCGGGATCCTCTCAAGCGAGCATATTCGTTAATATTAAAAAAACGTATTACTACTCAAAGGGATCCTGCAAAAAACAGGATGTCTTCATGGGAAACCGTATTGTACAGTTTTGACAACACTTCAGGCTTATTAAAATCTTTGAAAATACGACCTATACCTTGATTTTTTAGAATCCAGCAGAGATGTAAACAAACACTTTCATACACAATTACACCATAATCACTTACGTGTTCATAATATCATACTCATTATTTAACAAGCCCATGAAACCAACTTTCTTTTCACGTTTATACAAGTTTGAAATTAATCTTTGAAACAAATTATTTTAGCAAAATACGTGGACGATGAAAATTTGTGAGACTTGTCAAATTGACTTGACGTTTAAAATCATGTGTTATCTCCATATATTGTCTATGACTTGTCTCTGACACATCAGTGCTGTAACCTGTGAGTCATAGACAATAATCTGTAAATTTAATCGATATTATTTTAAGTATTCACTTATTCCGATTACTGATTAATTTTAAATAAAAAGTATACGATACTTTGTTTAGTTTTCCAGCGAAACTTCGACAATATTGGAAATAACGTAAAATTATTTTTATACTTTTAGTGTATACTTTTTCGGAGTCAGTTTAATTTTTAGTCGAATTTATTTAAACGAAATTATTTTACTTTTTACGTATTGTTCCATTGCTTATTTTCCTATATAAGTAAATAAAATAAAAATCTTCTTTCAATGAGGGTTTTCGCGATTGAAAAATCCGCCAGATGGCAATACGTAGACGCGAGGTCCAAATGCTGCGTGATTGGTGGATTTTGACATATCTGTCAATGTCATGTCAAAAATTTTGACATATCTGTCAATGTCATGTCAAAAACCCATTATCACCCATTCTGGTGGGTGAAAACAAAAATAGCGTTTTTTTTAAAGTGAGAAGTGGTATTTGTTGCTAAGGGGGCGTTCTAGTGTTACGTAATGCAATCTGGGGGGAGAGGAGGTCTTGAAAAACGTTACAATGCGTTACAGTGGCGGAAGGGCGGTTCGATTTCAAGTTTTTAAGCAGAAGTACTTTGTAGTTGGTGTTGTTATTTGTAACTTTATACCGTAATGTCATCAAAGAGAGAGTTTGGCATCTTTGGCATCCCCCCCTCTGTGCATACAGTTTGTTTCATGTTCTCGAAAATTACATAATTAGTTCACATTCAATGTTGCGACTTTGTTGCATATTTTTAGTATTTTGACGATCACCCGGCGATGATACGCAAGTACTACAATAATTTCACTTCGCGATTTACGAGAGGTTTTGTCGCATCACTAGTTCACAGACTAAAAATATTTTTATGTCAGTTGGCCATGTTTGATGACATTTCTGCTGATTTCTAAAAAATTAGACTGTAGTTCCAACGACTAAGGTTGATATGCCCATGTGATTTCAAAGTTTAATCTTCATTTCTTCCATGTTTATCGGCTGTTTCCTTTACAGAAAGATACATTTTATAGGGCAGGACATTATTGTTACAATACTATAAAAATATTGGTCAGGATGTCACAGTGGAAAATATACTCGGTAAGATAAGTTCTGAGTTCAGTAAATACATACACTAATATTATAAAGAGGAAGATTTGATTGTTTATTTGTTTGTACTTATTGAATAGGCTCGGAAAACACTGGACTGATTTGAAATTTTTTTTCACCATTAGAATCTTAAATTTTTTCTTATGAAAATAGGATTTATTTTCAAAACGAAGGTAGTCCACTTAGATCACCGTCCCGAATAGCACCTGCACGAATAGTTCACAAACAGCAGGGCAAATATTGCCCTGGTACTTAACTAGTGAAAATTTTCATTTAATAACGTTCTAACAAAATAAACAAATTAGCAGCCAGCATGAGGATGCTATGTTGTAGGTGCTATTCGTGGACTAGGGTCTACGAAAGGTACTGTTCGTGCAGGTGCTATTCAGGTGGGTGCTCTAAGTAGACAATCTCGACTTTCTGACTATGCTTTTACACTATGGTCCTAATCTACACATGTCTAAATACCATAAACTATTAAACGTGAACCGCGTGGGTTTTTTTATTTCGTTATAACACGAAAACGATAAGGGGCGAAACATTTGACAATGGCCGTCGTAAATACGGATTAAAATTATATATGCCTTATTTTGTACAGCATTAGGTTTTTAGAGGCGACAGTCGCCCACTTATGTATGCAAAATGTGTGAATTATCGCGTATTTTGGATGAGATTTTAGTTTGTTTGTTTGGTTTTCGGATTATTCGTGAAATTATGGGAGTTTTTGCGCGAGTCAATTATAATTTTGCATTAATCTAACGTTAAATGAGCAAGTTTGAAATCAATTTTAAGTATAATCACGGAATTAAACTAGGTAGTTATAATTTAAAATATGATTTAGTATCTCATTAAGTGTGATAATGGAGTATAATCCTCAGTAATCATGTAATAAAGAAAACTAGCTACCTTAAAACTGCAGCTATAATGTCTTAAAAAAAAAACATTTTTTTCCATCATCAGGTGATTTAGTCTCCACTGCAGGAGCACGACCCTCTAATTTACCAGAGGCAAATGGAGGATTTGTCCTACACTCCCCACGCTGGCCAGACGGGTTGGGGAGGCCTGATGTTCGCATGTTTGTCCCTTAGTCGCCTCTTACGACATCCACGGGAAGAGTGGGAGTGGTCCTAGGCTGTTTTAACCAAAATAACTAACGAAAGTCACAAAATTAATTTGCCCTGCCCAATTTCTACTGCACTACTTATTAAATCAGGAAAACGATTTATTTTATAAGTATTTCCACTTTAACTAATGTCCAGTATTACTTGATCTATTTCTACGATAAGTATGAATCGCGTTAGAGTTCTAAAAGGCTCATTTTCAGTATAAACTTCAGTGTATGAAATTACGGAGTTAATTGAATAAAAAGTGCTAATAATAGTAAATTTGCCCATAATTATTTAGTGTGTAAGCTGAGGGTTATAGTCGGAGCGGAGAGCCTTGACACTTGAGGAAATGTTTTCGAATTAAAATGCCTCTTAATCAGGTACGGTTGAATTTCTTATTGTAAGTAATTGTGTAGCTCCATCATCATAATAATAAGAAAACATGATGTTCACCAATTTATCATTATGTAAGAACTTAATCGCCCGTATTCACAAACGTTGCTTGCTTGAGTGAAGCAGCAAATCAAACGCACAGCGTTGAATAGAGCTCTGTGATTGGTTCATGCATTAGTGGAATAGAGTCTTTTGATTTTATTTCTAAAAAAACACACTGTACCAAGACTCACCGCGCCGACTAGCAGTTTAAAGCTCACTACACCCTCCACCATAACCTGACCCCTATTTCTCTCACTTCCTCCTGTCCCCCATACTTTCCCATCACACCATGGGTCTTATTATACTGGTCTTCACTTGCGTGTTACAGACTTCTTTCTCTATTTAGGTCAATTGTTGAAACCAACGATTTGAGGTTAATATCTAGTTTCCACGCATTTTGGAGCCGATGAAAATTGTTTTTCTACCCTTTAATTTAACAATAAAAGGTGGACGATGGCTGATAAGAAGTTACACACTTGGTAATTATGAACACTTCCAATTACTTCCAAATACTATTTATAAGTCATATTTTAATACTTACAGCGTACACATCTCTGTCAATTCTAGAGACGTTCTGCTGCTAAAATAAGTACAACAACTTTTTTCATGGGATCATCATAATAAATCTAAAAAGAAAGACTTCTCCCTGCATTCAGCGATCAGTCGTTGCCATTACAATTATTGTTTTTCCTACAAAATTAATGCATTTTAAGCACGTCATTGTCGGAGTAAACATTTTCACTACCTACAAGACAATAGTGACTGAGTTTCTTGCGCTGCTTCTTCTCAGCACTGGCCCATTTATTGTCCCGAAGCAGTGGTAGGGTTAATACTGGGACGTGTATAAGTGCTTTTTAATAGCCCATTTGCAAAAATAAATCAGTTTTATGAGTTTCACTCACCAAAATTTACCGATTTATGAACTTCAACTGTACTGACCACTTCTGAATATTTTTTTACCGGTGTGAGTTTCAAATCCACCATAATTTTTAATTAGACTCCACTGCAGGACATTCTTCATTATTACTAGAGACTATAACAGTTAATCCCTTCAAGTTACAAATTATTAGATTTGATTTGTATTTAATTTTATTTTATAGGGATGATGACTGGGTAATGAAATCGAAATTCTATTTAGTCCGTCAGATAGATAATTAGAAAATATTAGACCCATATTTTTTATTTTTTTCCATAATCGAATAATTACAGTATTATATTGAGTTGAAATGTCGTGTGACGTCACTTTTGAGTAAAAATTCTACTCAAGCGTGACGTATCGCACCATTTCAACTCGATGTAGCACTGTTATTATTTAATTATAAAAGAAAATAAAAAATATGAGTCTAATATTTTCTAGTTATCTGTCTGACGGACAAATAATTCAAATTTTGTCATCTAGCATACTGACAAAAGCTACATCCATCAAGTTTTAAAAACCACCACTCAATAAGTTTTTAAAGGGGCAAAATTTTTAATTATTTTACTAAAAGGGTTGAACACCCTATGAGGGTGTCAGACAACGCATGTGACGTTGATTGATAGTGTAGGTAAACATAAAAACTTTTCAATCTGTCCTTGTGTCTATTCGGTCAAAGCACAGTCAGCGTCAAATACATAGTTCGTGACACCCAAAGTAACCAAAAAGTTCGCAACACGTCTTTGTTACAATGAGGGCTATCGTTTTAGCGCTCACCAGTTAGCGCCACTGTAGAGTAAGGTCCTGTCACTTACTAGTAGCGAAGACAGTGGCGCCAACTGGTGAGCGCTAAAGTGGTAGGAGGACTATCGCATTTGCACTCATCAAGATGGCGCCACTGTAGAGTAAGGTCCTGTCAATCGCCAGGAGTGCCAACTGTTAAGTATAAAAACGATAGCCCTCATTGGAATAAGGTTGTGTTGTCAACTTTTTGGCCACTTTGGGTGTCACGAAGTATTTGACGCTGACTGTATTTATGAACATTTTTATCGCAAAATATCACCTATTACAAGGGTATAAGATACCATTTAAGATATTTAGCTTTATATGCCGTCTGTACAATTAATGAATAATATTAAATATTTTGCGGTTTCAAGGAACGACGGGCGAAGGAATAGAGACGATCGTGTGAAAATATTTTTTGAAATTATGAGAAATAAAAAATTGCCGAATTACTTATTTACATTACCTCTAAATATGCATAATATTGGCATTTTTGTTTACAATGAAATAAACAGTTATGTATTAATTAACTGTTACCTATAATTTTATTAAGACAGCACTTCGATTAAATTCAAAACGTTGTAAAGATTGTTTTAGTGTATGTCTTGTTGGTTTTCTAATTACAAATAAATAAATAATTAATAAACTGTAAAACACCTGTTGTTGTCTACCCATTTACATAATTAATAATATAAGAAAAATTGGAAAATAAAATTAATAGCATAAAAAATGTCTTGAATTCTTGGTTAAGTAAGAAAAGCATAATTACTATTAAGGCTTAACAAAAACTCATAATTTTCCTCATAAAGCAAAGGTAAAAATTGGCGATTATAAAATATCCGCCCCAACTTACTAACTACGAAATAAATAAATGAATATACTCCACGCCATTCCCTCCCTGTGCGGCACATTTCCATTCAATTAAATACTGAAACCGCAACCATTCCTCACTCCGATTGATTTTGTTGTGGTCCAACAAAAATATAAAGATTAATCTGTTTTGTACAAATATCTATCTATACATAAATCTAGCACTTAACTCTGTATGTGCCTGAGGTATGGGAGTGGCATGGGAAGTTATTTTTGAGACATCAGCGAGACTAGAATATATGCATCAGGCTGGTTTTAGTGTCACGCGGACCGCCCGGTGCGGACCCGCTCCGCACGGCCGATCTGTATGAACTTCTAGGGAGCGTTTTAGAGTAATGCGGTCCGGAGGAACCGCTCGCTCCCTAGCAGTTCTACAGATCGGCTGTGCGGAACGAGCCGCACTGACAGTCCGCGTGACACTAAAACCAGCCTCAGCCCCCCTAGACAAAACGCACATTTTGATCGAATCGAAAATCGAATCCGTCAAAACTCCATACAAAAAAGGGGCTTTTCGATCACTTTTTGACTGGTTTGCGATTATAATTTGCACTTTGTCTAGACCCACAGATTTGTATGCTCTGTCACGTCATAATATGTCTGGCGCTGACTGAGTTATGTGCTAGAATAATTACGGTCCTCACAGATTATAATAATTCATTTTATTTCACACTGCGGCTAAATGCATCCGGACGCAGCCATGATGTAAAATGAAAAAAAAAGTGCTGTCAAAATAAAAAATCGAAAATTTTGGCATCAATGCCCCCAGAATCGATCCACATAAGGATGACTCTGTATCAAGATCTCGATTGCGGATCCGATATGGTTATTTTAATCGATCCATTGGTATGGTATCGACACCATCGCACCCATAGATAGCAAGTAAAGATCTTTTCCAAAGATTTCCGCTTATCTTTTGCCTCCAAGATCCTACACCGGTGTGAGGTAAACGAAAAAAAGATTTACATAATTTTCGATGCTATCAACATTGGTAACCGTGTTGTTTTTCTTCGCGGTTTTGATGGTGTTGATAGTAAAAGACTGTCAAGTGTGACTATTACTTATTTTACACTAGCGGCCGCCTGCGACTTCGTACGCGTGGCTCCCGTTTTATCCCCTTAGGGATTAAATTTTGCAAAATCCCATCTTAGTGAGCACCTAATTTCTAAAAGGAACCCCCATGCAAAATTTGAGAATCCTAGCACTTGTAGTTTCTGAGATTTCGTGATGAGTGAGTGAGTCAGTCAGTCAGTGACATTTCGCTTTTATAGATATAGATGAACATCTATTTTTCATTACCAGAATATTAAACTGAATAAAAATATGTAATCGTTACTTACTTGAATCGTTCGTTTCAGCCAAATAACGTCCACTTCTAGACAAAGGCCTTCCCCAAGGATTTCCACAACCGCAGCCAGCATCCAGGCACCTCCCATGATCTTCACCAGATCGTCGGGCCACCTAGTGGGGGACCTGCCCCCCTGCGTTACTTGAATAGGGCATTCTTTTTCTTTTTTTAATTTATTTTAATTGTGTACTTTTGTACGCGCTAATAGAGACCGGAATATTGTAAATTAACTATGATTAAAAATACTCGAAAATTACTTATACAGATTTGAATAAGTATAAGTTTTTTTTTTGTATTTGTACTATTTTGCACCGCCTACTTAAATTCTCTGTTTTGTCTAATTTTCTGGTTAGCTGGAAGAGAATGCCACATGGCATTAAGCTCGCCTGTTGTACCACTGTTTTTATGTGTGCAATAAAGATTTTAAATAAATAAATTTGAACTGTCTCAGTAAGTACCTATCCTCAACTATACTTCCCTTTGCAATCATTGCAGGAATGGTTACAGCATTTGTTGTGTTCCGGCAGTTGGAGGTAAGATAGCCAGTTCCTCTGTGGTTGAGGATTCCGGGTGAAGCTCGCTTCCACCTTCGGCCTGATCATCACTTTCCTTCAGGTGAGATGAAGGCCAAGAGCTATCCTATAAAACAAAAAAACAAAGTAAGAACGTCAAAATAGGTTTTCTAGTTTAATTCCCTAAAACTAGACACTACTGGCCATTTGAAAATCGTATGAAGCCACGATAAATTAAAAAAGCATCAAAATTGTTCGTTATTTAAATTTAAATCTCGACCATAAACAAAAACGCTTCGATTTTTAAAACCTAAATGACGTATAGTGGATGACACAGCGTTTCTTCTCGTAGGGGTCGCTCAAAGGAATTTTGATGCTGGCAACACGACAGTGACTCGGCAAAGTTCGGAATAATTAAATATTTTCATATCACGGCAACACTGAGGGGCATAAATCATAGGGGGTGCGTGTCCATTTGTAAGTAACGAGAATTTGATGATTTGTTTGTTTACATAAACTCATAATCATCATCATCATTTTAATTACAGGACGTCCACTACTGAACATAGGCCTCCCCCAATGATTTCCATAATTATCACGCGGCTGGTAGCGGCCTGCATCCAACGCCTTCCTGCTACCTTTATGAGGTCGTCTTTCCACGTTGTGGTTGGATGTCACCACGCTGCGTTTTCCGGTACGCGGCCTCCACTCCAGAACCTTGCTGCCCCATCGGCCGTCAGTTCTGCGTACTATGTGCCCTGTACATTGCCACTTCATCTTGCTAATCTTTTTCACTAAATCGAAAGTAATTTTATCTGTATTGTTACTTTTTCAAGCTCTAGCGACATAACCATTTATGATAAATTTTAGTATAGAGCCAGATTGAACCCCGAAGGAGAGCATTGACCTCTTTTGATTAAAATTAAAAGAGTTGAAAATTAAATAAGTGTTGAATATACTACACCTTTATGAGGAACACAACACTTTTCAAGTTTACTGTATAATACGTGCGTTTTTAAACGTAGGTAAATTCATAAAATACACACCACATTATGCCAATTATATTGTTTACTTAGGTACTATCAACTTACAGTACTTCAATCTAAAAACCGAATCAAAATCGGTTCATCCAATGGAAACGCGCACAAAAAGGGCGATTTTATATAACGAGCGACAAGTTTACGTTATTACACCTTGTCGTGTGAAACAATGGATTTGTTGCCTACTCACACATTGTGTAGGGGTTTTTAGTCTTTGACGGGTATGCGTTAAAGATATTTTGTGGGTTAAATGTACGGACGATAGCTTCAGCACATCAAGCTAAAAATTATGTAGTGGCAATAAGAGCGACTTAGCAAAATAATTTAGTGTTAAGTTCAAAAATTATACAAAAAAACTAGACGACGTCTTTTTTGTCAAATCTTAAAATATCAACACTTTTAAGAAATTGTCTGGTGTGCCGGTATGCACAATATGTATGCAAACTCCCTTATCATCGGCACATCTGGCACGGGACTATTCCCACCTCTCTTTCCCACCACTGCACCTCTTGTTTAGCCAGGATCTACAGCTTGACCGCCAATAAAACCCAACCAGTGAAGGTCAAGTTTGTCCCGGGGTAAAGTTAAACTGTCATTGGACCCGCAACGAAATTAATCAGAAGACCATAGGAGGAGTTCGAAGTTGTCTGGTAGAGAATACTCAAAGCATGATGTCCACCTAACACAGAATCACTAATACTGACCTACTAACACATTTAAAACCCTAATTTTACGACCCCAATGTTTGCAACCAAATGAGTTTTATGCCAATGTCAAAGACATGTCAACTCTGTACTCGCTTATTCTGTGGCGGGGATGTAAGTCCAGTTATGCGGGACCCAGTAATGCAGGATCTCACAAAACTAGCCTGTCATGTGAACACACAAGTTAATAGCCCGTATTCACAAACATTACTATGAGGTCTCACAGTGCGCGTGGACGCACAGGGTGACACGCGAACTAATCACAGAGCTCTATTCAACGCTGTGCGTTCGATTTGCTGCTTCAGTTAAGCAAGCATCGTTTGTGAATACGGGCGTAAATGTCTTGTTCTTTGAAATTCTTACTACAAATTCGAACTATTCAGTTTTCTGCTGGACACTGCAAACGGGATGTTCGTGTGACTTTAATAATAAAACATTAAACGGGATCCTGCAAAAAAAGTTCCTGCAAAAAACGGAATGTATCCTTAGGAGCACACCCTAAAACATTTTATAACCCCCTAATTTCACCACGTATGTAACAAAATGAGTTTCATGCTACTGTCAAAGATAATGTCCACTCTGTACTCGCCTACTCTGTGGCCGGTGTTAGTCTGTAGTTATAAGCCGGCTGAGTGCAGCGGCCCTGTGCGATATGCAGACGGGATAGGGCTGCCAGATGGAAATATTACATTCAAACAGACATTATTTATTTAAGGACAACTAGCATTTAATGCACCTAAAGCCCGGTCTGTGAGCACGTAGAAAATTCTACGTGCTCACAGACAGAGTTTCGAGAGCGAGACAGAATTTCGCGATACATAAAAACATTCCAAGGTCATTCATCATCATTTCAGCCACAAGACGTCCACTGCTGAACATAGGCCTTCCCCAATGATTTCCATAAAGGCCGGTAGGTAGCGGCCTGGCAGGCCTGGATGCAGGCCGGGCCTGCATCCAGCGCCTTCCTGCTACCTTTTTGATGTCGTCGGTCCACCTTGTCGGTGGACGTCCTACGCTGCCTTATGTTGATATTTGTATTTGCGATCTTATAAAAGCCTCCAACCAATCGGTCTGATCAGCGTTAGACGTGAAGGCCAAATCCTCCATTTGTCTCTAGGAAAGTAGAGAAGATTGATGATGATGTTAATGATGATGATGACCTTAACCTCTCAGCCCCCAAGCGGTAGCCGACTACCGCGTAACAATTGATTATCTATTGTTCCTGGATTCGCAGAGCTTGAAGGATTAATAATCACCAGATAAGTTTTATCTGCAATAATATTGATAATTTTATTCACCCAAAACTTTCCCGACATACGTGACATTATCGAAAACCTAGTTGTCCAAAACCCAAATCATTGCCATAAAAAAGAAGTTTTAATAGGATTTTTTATTAGTGTATTATTTTTACAACTGGCAGCCCTGCCGCAGACTTGGAGGCTACCCGTGTATTGCCTCCATTGCTCTTATTCGCGAATATATAATATTTCCTCGCATTCTTATCTGTTCCGACTTTTATTGCGTGAAACGGGTTTTATTTTTAATTTTTTTCCCGCCTTTTGTTGAAACCAACATGGCGGACGCGTTAACGAAAGAGTGTTCTTTGTTGGGCATAAGGGAAGTTGGAGACAGTGATACCACTCTAATGGTAGTGAAAATAAATATGAGACCGGGTCATAATGTTTAAAAAAAAGTCCCTAAATACAAGTTCACTAATCATTCTAGTCCTTCGAGCCGGATTTGAACTTGAAACTCATTAATAATACTATTTTTACAGGTCGAAACTTAGGATCTGATAACTTTTATTATAGTGCAAGCAAACATTTTTATAGCAAAAATAATAACTTATTTTTACTTACAATAGAGAACTTGTTTCGTTGCGGGTCCAATGACAGTTTAACTTTCCACGGAACAAACTTGACTTTTACTGGTTAGGTTTTTATTGGCGGTCAAGTTGCAGATCCTGGCTACACAGGAGTTGCAGCGGTGGGAACGAGAGGTGAGAAGAGTCCCATTTGTGTTTATGTCCTCAACTCTCGCTGCGCGACCTATACTTGGGCCCAGGGATGTTGGATATCCGTAACCGTAACCTAAACTTTCGGATATCCGAAATAGAAAAATATCCGGAAACGTAACCGAAACTGCTTCAAAAGTTTCGGATATAGGCAGTTTAAATTGTTTTTTGTATAGCATTATGTAAAGGCACAACAGCCTGATTTACCTTTATAATGCCATCTAGTATATTTTTTTATTTTTTTATTACTTTTTATTCGATGTAAAGTGTGCGGCCATAAATTAACCGTGTTGGATATCTATTGAAAATTGCATTCTAAAGCACAGATATCCGTAACAGTAACCGAATCTTTCGGATATCCGAAATAAAAAAATATCCGTAACCGTAACCGAAACCGGTATAATATTGACCCTATATCCGTAATCGTATCCATAACCGAAACTACATATCCATAACATCCCTACTTGGGCCTACTGTAACCACATGAGTTGTCTTCATATGCCGTTACTCTTGAGATTATGTCCGTACGTGTGTGACCTTTGATTTTGAGTGGTTATTTATTTATTTTATTGGATATTGAACGCATAAAACATTGTGAAATGAAGAGGTGTTTATTTAAATTTATTAGTAGCGTAGTTTTTCAACGTATTGTGGCATGAAAGATTGAACGTTATTTAATATTTTGACACTTTCGTCTCTATGGTGAGATGGGTAGATTTATTCAACAATAGAGACCACATTATATCATGGGTTTGGGCAGGAGGCAAATGGAGGATATTTCTTACACTCCCCACTCTTGCCAGATTTCTTCAGTGGGCCTGATGTTCGCTTAAAATATACGTGAAAAATTCAAATCAGCTCTACAATTGTTTTATTTACATTTTATATGCACATAAGTAGAACAGAGTAAAAAAGGCGAATTTAATGCCATAGGGCTTTCTCCTTCAGTTAACCTTAAAGCCAAACTGAGAATAGTAAGTATTCTATTCTCTGAATTTCCAAAGGCCTGCGCCTATTTTTGCTCCTAGAACCCTTACATTGTATAGTTTAATTGGCAACATAACGGCACATTTACATAAGGCGGTGTTTAATAAAGTCCTTTACATTCAAGATGGGCGCGCATTTGCATGGGTCAAGCGATAGACACTGTAAATCTAAGATGCTGTGCGGGCAGAGATTATGCATGTACAGAGAAGACATTCCGTATACAGGGTTATGTGCCTGAACTAACCAAATGTCGCATGTTCGATCCTTAAGTTTTGTGCCTACTTATATAGGTTCGTGTCCACTTTATAAGTTATTCGATTCGTAAAATACACTTCTGTAGGTTTATTTTGGCGTCCATTTACATAAGGACAGAGAAGGTACTCAGCACAACACCACTGCAGTGGGACGACTTTTATGAGAGACTTGGAGGATCTGGTCTACACTCCCAACGCTGTGATTAGCAAAAATTTCTCTGTTAGACGCCTCTTAATATGACGCGGAAAAAATTGAAGAAACAATTTTTTTTTAACTTCAACGACAGAGCAAAAGCTTTTCAAGATTTTTTTTGACTGAATTATAATATTTCTGATACCTTCAGCATAACGCAAATTACATAAACAAAAACAGTTGATAACATAACTATGAGAGTTTTTTCCAATTTAAAAAACATCGCCGTTCCAATAAAGTGTGTATCAAAGCACTGACTCCTCTGTCCCCTTACTCTTTGCCTCCCTTTTCAAATAGTATTGAGCAGATAAAATGACAAATTAATGCAAAGCCCCCTCTTAGACAACGGAGGGAGATATATCATTTTGGCCCCTAAACTATATTCTAACGCCCAGGATGCCTGGCGGATATTGCCTTGTGGTGATAAGGCTACACTGATTTATTAGGAGGTACATTTTGTATGCTTGAGTGAGTGTTATAGGAGGTGGGTGAAAAGAAAAATGGATTTTCTATCCTTTTAGGCTCTCAAGTTTTCTTGTAGTGTTGTGGATTTATAATATTTAAAGCAAGGTCTCTAGTTTGATACCTGGTTGTATCATTTAAACTAATAATATAAAGAGGTAAAGTTTATGTGCTTGTATATTTGTTAAATTGTAAGGGGTAATCTCGGGATCTACTGAACCGATTTTAAAAATTCTTTCACCAATAGAAAGCCACATTATTGTTGAGTGTCATAGGTTAGGTTAGGTTAGGTTTTACCTACCACAGTCTAAAATTTACTAAAAAAACTGGTAACTTTCTTTTTAAAACTAGTTATGAGCTATGTAAAGCACTTATTTGGTCTTTCAGATTTTATTCAAATACTTTGACTGATTTTTCCAGTCAAAAGTGGTTTTGACCGATTATGAGTTTTGACCTTAACCTAAACACATGGTTAAGTATCAACATCAATCAATTTTGACCAACCTCCTTGTTACTTCGATAGTGTGTGTAGTGGAAGTTTATAAATGAAAAGAGCTAAGTCGTTGAAGAGAGTGCATCAGAATCGTCTTCTTCGATGTTCGCTCGCGAACCGAACATTGCTCGTCCGTTCGCCGAACGCTCGCAGCTCCCTCCGGTCACGCCGCCCGCGGGCAATGCCCGATAGTAGACACTCCTTCTTTCTTAAAATTTCGGTTAAAAACAAGCCCTAATTCAAGAGATTAGTATTACAAGTCATACCACTAGATGGCGCTGTCCTTACTTAACTCGCGGTATCATTTGATTTTTTTCGATTCAATAAGTAGCAAGTGGTTTACTATTAAGTTACACCATTTGTCAAATTTTATTGACAAATATTTTGTATACGGTCTTGCCGATTTGAGTAAGATCGTAGTAATTTCATTAATTAAATTGTACAGAGTGTACAGAGTTTTTCCCATCCAAAGTGGTTTTAACCAAGGGCGTTAGTCAAAACCACTTTTAACTGCCAAAAATCAGTCAAAAGTGGTTTCGCCTGATTTAAAATTTTACCAATAAAAAACACTTGGTGTTAAGTGAGTTGCAATCTAGGATGATACATATCTGTCCTGTAAGTGCCTATTCACTCTCGCCTTGAAAAGGCCCGGATTATAGTTTTCGGGAAAGACAGCAGCAGGCAGCGAATTCCCGCTTTATTTATGTCTAAAACTTAATAAAAACCTCAGCGAGGCGTAACATTTCAATATAAAGGTTTTATAACTTTTGAACCTCAAATAAGGACTGGCCACTAGCTTTAAAAAAACACGGCATTCTAAATTCAAACTGTTCAACCCTTTTCATTCGAATTTGTGAAGAATGCGCGGGCTCTATTTTCTTTTTATTCGCTTTTATAGACCAAGGAGGCTGGATATTCAACCTTTTTTATTTCTTTATAAAAAACATATTATTATTATCTCTCAGTATCTAGCAGATATCTTTATTTCTTATTTAATAAATGAAAATAAACTTTAGAACAGAAGGATGGCACCTATTTATAAAACTAGACCATACAAGACTAACTCTGGGTTGCACTATCTTATTTTAAGTATACGCACGTCAAAATTCTGTCAAACTCCATACAAAAACACCGGATAAGTTAAAGTTACAGTTAAAGTTAGGTGATACAACTCAGCCTTAATATTTAAGATGTTATTTTCGTTTGGAGATATGTTGATATTATAAACAAATTAAATCCCTTTCAATAAAGATTATCAATGTCACTAAAATAGGTCATAAATGTTCGGATTCAAAATGTAAAACTTTTAAATTCGCAACGACACCCGTATCGCCGAAATGCGATCTTAATTTTTTCAAATGGCCTGGTAGTGTCAAATTTTAAATTTTAAAGGTTCGCGATTCGAATTCAAAATGTTTTTAGAATGTAAGCGTTCGAAAAATGCCTTCAAAGTGTAAAAATTAGAGATGAAACGGATATCCGGCAACTATCCGGTAGGCCGGATATCCGGCCTAAATTTACTATCCGGCCGGATACCGGATAGTAACTCACTATCCGGCCGGATACCGGATATTAAAAAACTACGACAATTTCCTATTAGTAAAATGAAATACATTAATCTTTCAGGTAAATATCAATAAAATGGCTTATAATAATGACGGCTTTTATTTAAAGACCAAAAAGTTACAAAAAGCCATTCTTCAAAAAGCCTTTCAAAAAACTAATTTCTTTTTCTGGGCTATTCAGTCTAATGACGAATACATAAATACAGGGTGGCCCAGACGAAAATTCACTTTTGAAAATTGAAGGGAACGAAAACTGTACCTACATTTTTATAGAACTTTAACTATTGCAATTTGAAGGAAATTTAATGCAATTTATTTTTAAATTTACCTTAATTAAATTACATCGCCCAGGAGATTTCCTTGACGCTTACAACATTCGATCAACATACATAAAAATCTTGAAATGCGTTTGTTAGAATTACCTCGAAACCTATTTTCAATTTTTTGCCGAATGCTCAGCTTCAGTTGCTGCATGTTTGTTAGGTTGTAAAAGTATACTCTATTCTTAATGTAACACCACAAAAAATATTTTTCTGGAGTGAGATCAGGGCTTCCTGGTGGCCAGGAGATGTCATCCCTGCCTGAAATTATTTTTTTGTGGGAACATGTCTCTTACCATCTAAATGCTCTCATTTGAAGTGTGACACGTAGCCCCATCTTGATGAAACCAAGTGCTCCGGTCATAGCCTTGCGAATCTTGCAGCTTTAATTTTTCAGCCTACCAGCATAGCATTCTCAAAAATTAATCATCCTTTCAATGCAACAAACCAATAAAGCAGGGATGAAATCTCACTGCCTCTAAGAAGCGCTAATCTCATTCCAGCAGACTTCTTTTTGCGGGGTTACCTTATGAGCAGAGTATACTCTAATAATCCAAAAACTCTGCAGCATTCATCCATCCTGAATCCATTTCGAGGTATCGAAAGTTTTCCAAAATTTTGATGTAGGTATGTTGACCGAATGTTGTAAACGTCAAGGGAATCACATGTACGATAAAATTTATAAAAGGAAGTAAATTTTAAAATAAATTGCACTAAATTTCCTTTAAATTGCTATAGTTAAAGTTCTACAAAAATGTACAGTTTTCGTTTCATTGAATTTTCAAAAGTGAACTTTCTTCTGGGCCACCCTGTAGTAAATAATATCTGTTAATGTCGAAATATTGCCAAATAAAAAAGGCGATCTTTTTTTCACTGATGGTTTGATGACATGATGCATGCAGTTCAGTCAGATTACGCAGCAAGTTAACTGATTTAATTTTCGCTATTCAATCACACACTCACAATAGCAACCGAAATCGCTCGAATTGATCTGCCCCCTAGACAAGTGGCAAAATCTGACATTCCATTCGGACATATTCGATTTTCGAAAAATGTGACTAGTCTAGTCTACTAATAGACCCACTGATCGCATTCGAAGGCGTGCGGCGCTAAACTCGTCACGACATTAAACGAGACAATGGGCCAACTATCCGGCCGCCGGATATCCGGCTATCCGGCCTAGCAGCTGGCCGGATATCCGGTATCCGGTATCCGGCCAAACAACTATCCGTTTCATCTCTAGTAAAAATGTAAAATAAAAAATCTAAATTCGAATTCTAACCCCCTTACTAATAAAACATACACGCTCGTTGATCAGTGTTTTAAAGTGACGTTTAGTATGGAAATGTCATTTTAAAACAGTGATCAACAACTGTGTAACTTTTTATTAGTAAGGGGGTAAATGTTTATTTAGAAGTGTGAGGTTGAGTTGCACCAATGTATTTTAACCCTAATAATAACAATAGCTGGTGCTCTTTGTATGAAGTTTGACAGATTTTGACCGTTTTGTCAGGTCGATTAAAGGTTCGAAATTCGAATTCGAAATGTTTTTTAAGCGTTCGATTTTCAAATTTTCCCTACAATAAGGCTGGGTTGCACCATCTTACTTTAACTTTATTAAACTTCAAATATCTGTCAAACTCCATACAAATAACACCGGTTATCGTTATAGTTTCGGTCAAAGTTAGGTGGTGCAACTCACCCTAAGTCTTTAAAGCATTGATCGCGCTATTTCACGTGACTTCAATGTTCAAAATTTGAAATTTTAAAAATTAAAGTTTGAAATTCGAATTCTAAATGTTTTTTATAGAAGTATAAGCGTTCGAAATTCAAATTTTCCCCACAATAAGTCTATAAAGCATTGATCGCGCTATTTCGCGTGCTGTCCGGTGTTATTATTATTCGGCGCGCTGGAACGGGTTTCGAGCCGGCGTTTAGGCCGTGACCTTTAGTGTGGGGCTGTACCGGCTGGTTTATCGATATCGATAGTCGCAAGCACTATTTGATAAAGTAGCACGTGATTAAAAAACTCCTAAAACTCATTTATATTTGCAAATAAGCTATTAAAAAGCACGTTTACAGGTCCCAGTATTAACCCTACCACTGCTTCGGGACAATTAATTCTAAAATCTATTTGCTCTGATAAGCTACTTTGGTACTTGAAGAGATTTCGAAATAAAAGTTACTTACCGCACCACACGTAAAGCTTTCCAGGATCGAGAAGGTTATCTAATAATAACTTAATAACATTTTGTAACAATTATTGGCAATTATGGAGTGGATTTAGTGACAATCAAAAGTAGTTACTTATAATATTGTTGCTATTGTCATATTGTGCTTCTTACTACTTACCAACATTAAGCAAGGTAGGTACTTATTGTGTGGTGTAATATTTATCATCTTACAATTTACCCTACACTATCGTTTCAGAATTTCAAATATGCCTCTCACGGCACAAAATCAACAACCGCTGAGTGTAGATAGAGTCAGGGTCAGTAACAAAACCGACGAATAAAGTTCCTTTCTCTAACTATACTTCAAAATACACATAAGCACTGCAAAATGTACAGAAACGATTCGTTTTTTTTTCTAATGCGCAAATCAGGTAAAAGGAAGCCTTTTATGCTAATCGCATTATCCACCAGTCAATCAATATTAAAATTTTATTTGTAAAGGTCAGGATGAAACGTAAAAGGCAGCCATAAATCGAGGCTGGTATACCTAATAACATAACTATAAAAATATACCTAATAAATTATATGTAATACATTTCAGTTAGATAATCTGATATAATGATTGCTTACAGATGTGAAACAAAAGTTTTGTCGATATTTTCCACATCATATCGATATAACTGCCTCGTCCCATCACTAAACAGCGCGTCACTTTCGTGATCATCTTTACACCTTCCATGATGCACCTCCGGCTATCTCGCTCTGTGCGTCTCGCTCGCACACTATGCTTTTATCACATTTGGTCAAGTGGTTAAAGAAGCACTGTTCGAAGTATTTAGAAAGACTTTTATTCATACACTTTTGATGATACATGCGCGATAATCTTCTTATATATATAAAAGAAAGTCGTGTTAGTTACTCCACTTATAACTCAAGAACGGCTGAACCGATTTAGCTGAAAATTGTCAGGGAGGTAGTTTAGAGCCAGGAGAAGGACATAGGATACTTTTTATCCCGATCGAAATTAAAAAAAAAGTCTGCTTATTTATTGCCATCAAGGCGGAACAAAGTTCGCCGGGTCAGCTAGTCTTCTATACAATCAAAATCAAAATCAAAATTATCTTTATTTGTTTAGACTAATTAAATTAGTACTTGCAAATCGTCAAATGCTCTTAAGGAGCCTATACATGTCTCATTCTTTTTTTACCCTACCAGCGCTTCGAGACAAACATTTGGCAAGTGCTGAGAAGAAGCGCCGCAACAAACATATACATCTAAGTATGTATGTAAATATAAGTAATACATAAACGTATACGTAAAAGTTAATGGATTGATTTTAAATTTTAATTATTTCTGATTGTAAAGTTTGTCTGCGCGTCAAAAAGCAGAATAAAATATGAAAAATATTTATTATAATTAATTAAATTAGGTTGGGAACAGACTCGGTGATTATCAAAGCGAAAAACTAGCATCACTCGGAATCCTCAATAAAGTAGAGGAACTGACTATAATTTTTACCTTCAACTTACTTAATTTCTTTGAAATAGTACGAATAACGTCAAAATGTTTCATGAAATAATTGGAAAAAACATACTTCCTTACTTTCAGTGTAATATCAGAGAAAGAAAAGAAAAATGAACCCATTGAAAGAAAGAAAATCCTTAAATATCAGGGGACAGAGCAGAAAAAAAGTATAATAACAATAAAATATCTACCATTTTATATAGTACCTTCTCATAGGCATTAGGAATCGAACTCTAAACTTTTGAACTAAGCCCTCAACCAACATGCCGGCGCATCAAATGTTATTATGTAAATTCAAATATTAACTCTGTTTTTAAAATGTTACAACAATCGGTGTAATAAATATTGAAGACCGCCTACCGCGTGAGAGCCATCTATGGGATTATACTAAATTATAATACGGTAGGATTACTCTAAACAAGTACGGGACTATTCCCACCTCTTGTTCCCACCGCTGTAACTCCTGTGTAGCCAGGATCTACAGCTTGACCGCCAACAACCCAACCAGTGAAGGCCAAGTTCGTCCCGGGGGAAAGTTAAACTGTCATTGGACCCGCAACGAAATTAATCTTACGAACATTATAGTCCCACGATTCTGAAACATCAATTAAACCTAGTATTGATATTAGCGCTCTCCGGTAATGTCATATTATAATAACGTGGCAAAAATCTGAACCAGCGATCCGGATCGCGCCCCCTTGTCAATGTCACGGGTAGGACATCTAGAGGAGTTCGAAGTTAGGGTTCGACTTCCTTCCAGTGCAACCATGTACTCCTCCTATGTTCTTCTGATTAATTTCGTTGCGGGTCCAATGCCAGTTTAACTTTCCCTCGGGACAAACTTGACCTTCGTTGGTTGGGTTATTGGCGGTCAAGCTGTAGATCCTGGCTACACAGGAGTTGCAGCGGTGGGAACGAGAGATAGGAACAGTCCAGATTCCTCCAGTGCAATGTGGATGATAGGTGACAAAACAAAGGTTTATGAAATGATCTTCAACAAACCTACTTCGTTCGTTCGTTTCAGCCAAATGACGTCCACTGCTGGACAAAGGCCTCCCCCAAGATTTTCCACAATGAACGGTCCTGCGCTGCCCGCATCCAGGGTCTTCCCGCGACCTATACCAGATCGTCGGTCCACCTAGTAGGAGGAAACCTACTTCATCAACTTCTTTTATGGCAGTATTATGATCATTACGACTATAATAAACAAACCATACTTATTTTCCTAATAGACAATGACAGGTTTAGTATAGTTGAGCTAATAAGGTAAGGTATGTACCCGGAAACGCGTTGGATTGGTGGTGTACTGTTCTGGTCGTGGGTTTGACTCTCGCCTAGTAAATTATATTTCATAATTGTAATTTAGGTACAATTTTTAAGGTTGGTATAGAATTCGAAGATACTATTAGAAAGGGCTTGTTCTAAGTCCGCCACTACCACCATCGCTAGCTAGCTACCACCATCTTACCTAAGTCTGTCGCCATAACAACAATGTTAACGGCATTATTGTGTTCCGGCAGTTAAAGGTAAGATAGCCAGTTCCTCCGTGGTTGAGGATTCCGGGTTAAGCTCGCTTCCACCTTCGGCCTGATCGTCACTTACCATCAGATGAGATACAGATACAGGCCAAGAGCTTCCTCGTGGTGGATAAAATTTTAAAAAAAATTGCATGGCGGTTCACGTACTGACTACGATGTTAGCTGTGGTCGCGGGTTCGATTCCCACTAGAGACGAGATTGCACATGAGCACGAGCATTATTGTGTGTATTTATTAGTATAGATAGATAGAATATACATAAATTATGTACATATAGTTATTCCATTTTTATCTATCTAGAGCTAGCGAGCGTCAGGCCTCTCTGTATGTATGTACTCGTACAATATACTAGTAGAAGACAACTAAACAGTGCCTACCTGACAATTAGTGTTTTATTGATGAAAATCAAAGAAAGCCCTACTTCGAAATGAAACTACTCCACTGGCTGCCAAAAATGCCAAAGGACAATGGGCAAAATGGTACCCGGCTCCAATAGATATGTGTCTAGTATCGTTTGAAAGGTCTTACCAAGATGAACAACTTTTACTATGACCACCAGCTTCAGATCTGGTTGTGTACGAAGATATACATACTTTTTTGCAGAATGGTACCCGGCTCCAATAGTTATGTTTGTAGTATCATTTGAAAGGTCTTACCAAGACGAACAACATTTACTATGGCCACCAGCCTCAGATCTGGTTGCGTTCGAAGATAAAGATACTTTTTGTGTAACCTAAGTATCATACAGTATGAAGGGGGACGCGCTCGAGGCAGGGCACCGACGAGCTGGTCGGACGCGGTGAGGAAGACGGTGGGCGGGAGTTTGCATCGTGCGGTCCACACAGCTTATGACCGCAGTCTGTGGAGGAACACTATCTATGGTCGCGATCCTCATCAGTGAGGGACCGAGGAAGAAGAAGAAGTATCATACGTGTCCATCGTATGGTACTTAGGTTATGCGAGGCAGGAAGGGTTTACTGCTCCAGCATCCTTCCTTAACTCTATAATTATTGATGGGGATAATTGTGAAATAAATATTTTTATTTAAAGAAGTACTACCCCCTTATTAATAAAAAGTTACACCTAGGAAGAGCCTTGGATTAAAATGACATTTCCATACCAAATGACAATTTAAGCCAGAGTTCAACTAGAGTGTAACTGTTATTAATAAAGGGGTTAAAGTTTTATTACTTCTTAAGGGTTTTATTATGGGTTGCTAAAGCGAATAAACCCACAAGACCCAATAAGTCCACCCACAAGATGGACCGACGACCTCATAATGGTAGCGGGAAGGCGCTGTATGCAGGCCGCCACCAACCGGCCATTGTGGAAATCATTGGGGGAGGCCTATGTTCAACTGGACGTCCTATGGCTAAAATGATCATGATGATGATGATGAAAGCGAATAAAGGGCTAATAGCTTGGGTAGTTCATCGTAGGTATAATCCTTTCCTTTTCAATGCTTCTTTTAGTTATATTAATAGAATGTAGTCATAATACATACTCGTATACATGGATGATTGTGTTATACTTTCATTATAATACTTAGTGGAATTACTGCTTTCAAAACGTGAATTAGAACTGGCCCCATAGCAGACATTTTCCTACATTTAAAGGCCTTTTAAAATATATATTGGTTATGGCTATTGGAGCGGGTACCACTTTCCATACATTTGTGCCCATCATCCTTTGATCATGCTATATTTAAAGTTCAAAGAAAAAATTCGTTAAAAAACATCATAAATGCAATTTCTTTACTTGTCAGATTAAGATCAAGGACTTATTTAGTGTTGAAATCGCCTTTTGTGATAGCGACCGGTTTCTATCAACTCTCAAAAACTTTTACAAAATTATAAAAACTCTGTAAGTATTTTTATCCTACTCTTTTTAACAATTTTAGCTTAGTTTGAGACTAGATGGCGCAGTAAAAATGTCCAGGGATCATCATCATCATCATTTCAACCACAGAACGTCCACTATGATTTCCATATTGGCCGGTTGGTGTGACCTGCATCTAGCGCCTTCCTGATACCTTTATGAGGTCGTCGGTACACTTTGTCGGTGACATCCCACGCTGCGTTTTCCGGTACGCGGCCTCCACTCCAGAACCTTGCTGCCCCATCGGCCGTCAGTTCTGTGTACTATGTGCCCTGCCCCTGCCCATTGCCACTTCAGCTTGCTAATCCGTCGGGCTGTGTCGGCGACTTTAGTTCGTTTACGGATCTAATTGCTGATTCGATCTCGTAAAGAAACACCGAGCATAGCCCTTTCCATAGCACGCTGGGTAACTTTGAGCTTCTTTATGAGGCCAATAGTGAGAGTCCACGTTACGGTTTCGTATTAATGTAGATTTGTTTAAACCAATTGCTATTAACATACGTAATACGTTCAAGTTATTTTCGTTAAGATCAGTATTCGGGCCTCATTTGTAAATGACAGGAGTTTTGCTCGAATGTGTTGATAATTTAAAAGAATTTCGAGTTCGCTTCGTCAGTTCAACACGTTTTAATTTGGCTTACTTGTGTTAATGGGTACGTGAATTAATTTTAAATGAATGTTGTACATTCTGTGTAGGTTAGGGTAAAATTCCACCTCTCATTCCCACCGCTGCAACTCCTGTGTAGCCAGGATCTACAGCTTGACCGCCAACAACCCAACCAGTGAAATTGACGGAAAGACCTGAGAAAAAAACATAACCCTTCTTCTGGTGCAGTCGGGTAAAAATAAAGTAACTGCTTATTTTTTTTTATTCCAATAAGGAACTTAACAGTAATTGTTGCAAAGTGAAATATAATTGAAAAATTCAGTTCTTCAAGTCTCAGAACATACATTAGGGCTGATTTTGCAATCGTCAGATATCTTTTAACTGAAGAATAAACTTGTCGTTGTGACATAAATCTTCCATAGGTACTGAAACTGTCAATGTGCCAAACTTATTCTTCAGTTAAAAATTATTTAAAAATCAGCCCTAAGCAAAAGGAAATTTCTTAAAACCTTAGTTATTTTATTCTACTTTCAAAAACATTACTCACCACTTCGCACGTGGTTAACATTTGCACTTAGCATCGTAGTCGGATTTCTCTGGAAACCTTTGTATCAATAAACAAACAGTAATTCGCATCTGTATGACATATTGAGTGCATATTGCAGAGACTGCTCATCAAGCTATTGTATCTTATGACGTGGTGATTAGGTGTATTTTTGCAATAAAAATGTATAGGTAACCTTTGGAAAGTAGTCGATGGACATTCTCGTTTTGGGTTGACATTTTTAATTTGTATTCAAAAGCTTTGTTTGAATGAAAATAAAAAGCTACCAATAAGGTAAGTAGGTGCCTAATTTTTTTTAATAAATTTTTTATACTTATCTTTGTATTGAATAGGTTCCGAAACTACTGGACCGTTTTGAAAAATTCTTTCACCATAAGAATCCTACAATAATATTGAATACAGGCGGCACGAAGTTCGCCGGGTGAGTTGGTATTAAATAAGTTCATTAAAACCCATTTTGCTGCGCCATAGCGCCATTTTAAGTTAACTTAATAAGTCCTAAAGCTGCGACTGAAGTAGATACTGAGTTACCAAAAAAACTATTCAAAGATCACATTACCAATTTTGACGCCACAAAAACCGGCATTTGTCATATTAACACATGCAGATGACTTTTTTCACACATTATCCAAGATTTGACATTTTAAAATAAACTCTAGTACTACAGTATAGAGTTCAAATTCTCTAAACTTAGTTTTTATTACTCAGGCGCCGTCGAAATGTAGTTTTAACAAAAAAAAAACTAAACCTCTTACACCCTGTATTTGTACAAACAAACCTCCAAATTTATTCAAAATTGAACGTTATTTCTCAGATAGTAAGAGTGAATTTTGTAGAGCACCTGTAACGCTTGATCTGCCGTCTGTGAACATGGTATTTTCCGACATTGGATATGAGGATGCGTTTTTATAAAGTGTGGTCTGGAATTTAGATTTTTGATGAGTTTTGACGTTATTTTAGGGCGCCATGGTTTGTCAAGTATTTGGTAACCGACTTAAAAAAGGAGGTTATTCAAATTCAAATTCAAAATATGTTTATAGGTACAGGTTTTCAAATTATAAATGGGTGTAGATCGACTGCGTTCCGCCTTAAAGGCTTATTTACTTACAATAGTTATTCTTTATTCTAGGGTTAGTTCGGGTTAAAGTTTAGGCTGAAGGTTAGGTGCAAACCTAATTATTCTAAATTTTTTAATTAATTTAAAGTTATTAATATGTACTTCAATTTTATTATTATGATGTGTAGACATAATTAACACTTGACTTACTTGACTTAAGGTCCTATGTCCCCTAGATGGGGCAGAGGGCGTCCACAACAGTCCTCCATCGCGTTCGGTCTTGAGCTTCGCGTTTGATCTCGCTCCAAGTCTTGCCGATCTTCTTCGCCTCGTCTGCCACAGTGCGCCACCAAGCTTGCTTGGGGCGACCACGTTTGCGTTTTCCTTGGGGGTTCCAATCCAGAGCCTGCTTGGGGATGTGATCGGGGTCTCTTCGGAGAGTGTGGCCGATCCAGTTCCACTTGCGGCGCTTGATTTGCTGGTCGATCGGAATTACGTGGCAGCGTTCCAATTACTTCACATAATTAGCACAAAAGCTGCAAAATATTAGGTATTGCACTTATTGTTCTCTAAAAAAACATTAAACATTCATTTTTTTCAATAACGGATGCATATCTGCGTTTTAATAACTTAACTATAGATAAGTATATTTTTATAACAAATTGATTACATATACATTGTCTATCAAGTTATAAGAATAGTGTCATTAATTTGTCATTCTGTCAGTGTCGATCGATATCAATCACAAAATAACGATCGGATATCCTGTTTTGATAGTCACGTACCTACTATCAATTGTAGGTTTCCTAGAAGCTATGGGAGGTCTATTTGTTCTCCTTAATAGTATTTGAATACCTCACTTCTTTCATGGATGTCGTTTGATAACTGGGTAACAATGTTATGGAAAAAAACTCTATTAAAATTTAAAGATATTATTATTATTTTCGAAAATATGTTTTTAGGCAAGTTCTTAAGATATTTCAGCTAGGTTTTATTCATAGAATAAACTAAAGATACGGGAAATCAAAAGGAATATGTATGATATCACCCTATAGTTAATAGGGGCGGAGCAGTAAAGAAAAATGTTGCAAACACGGGAAATAATAATTATTCAAACTATTTTCACGCGTACGAAGTTGCGTGTTGCAAGCTGTGCCGCTTCTCAGTTCTCAATAAAATTCTATAAACCAGTTTCCAACTAAATGTGTAAATTTTCATCATCATCATTTCAGCCATAGGACTTCCACTGCTGAACATAGGCCTCCCCCAACGATTTCCACAATGGCCGGTCGGTGGCGGCCTGCGTCCAGCGCCTTCCTACTATCTTTATAAGGTGTCAATTTTATTTGCCTAAAAGAATGCCTTAAAACTTAATATACATCACACAAAATCTATACGTAAACACAGCATATTATTATTTCCCATGTTTTTTGTCTAAAGCTAAAAAAATGTCCGTCCGTCCTATGTTTGTAGGTACAGTATAGGCGCCGGGCTAGCAGACGCCAAATTTTATTACTTGCTAATCACCATTCAAATCTTGCAGTAGCTACAGGATGTCCTTAATCTGTATGGAATATGAAATCACATTTATTTCGGTATTTTATTGCCACTTTGTTCTACATCCTGCAAACATAATTCTAATTTGGTATTAGTAAGATTGGAAGGGACTGGTGGACCGACGATATAATAAAGGTAGCAGGAAGGCGCTGGATGCAGGCCGCTACCAACCGGGCGATGTGGAAGTCATTGGGGGACGCCTATGTTCAGCAGTGGACGTCCTGTGGCTGAAATGATGATGCTGAACTGAAAACTGGAAGAGATTGCTTAGCAGCTCTAAGATCATCGTCGAATTAATATAACCTAGGAAAATATTAGTCATTGAAGTAGTTAAACGAAATTAGAGATTTTTCTTTTCTGTCAGTACGTAGAATGGGGTTACTTTGTTTCACGGGATGACTTTGATCGAAACTTCCATTTTGTATAAAATCACGAATTGCGTAAAACGAAACGCAATTTGGTAGTTTTTTTTTTAGATTAGCAACACTGAAGAACTGTCAATTCCTTTTTTGAGAACACGCGGGAAATTCGCCCATAATTTTAATTAAAAAAGGTTAATATAATGTTATTCTCTATTTATAGCTAAATAATTGTGTTGCAAAACTTCATGTGTACTTATTTATGTGATAGAAAAATGAAATTTCTAGATATACTCCATCATGTGGCCTATGATCGATTAACCCATACAGTGCTTAATGTTTTTCTAACTTCAAAGATAATGGAATGACTTGAGTTTGTTTGATGCGGGGTGTCATTGATAGGGTATATGGTGCGAGATTGATCAAAAATGATCAAATTATCCCCAGAGACTATACTCCTCTTTAAATGGTAATATCCACTGGTAGTCGAAGGTTTCAAATTTTTGGAATATAAATAAAGAATTCAAATTGGTTCGCGTGATATATCTGAAATTAGGACAAGTGAAATAATTAATCTACCTGCCAAAACCAAAGCCTTTTGCAATTCTGGATAGTAACGTTGAATGTGTCCAATTTTTTTTATATTGATATTGCAGAACTTGTATGACTTAAGTGAATTTCTATGACTTTTGTTATTGTTTTGTTGCATAAATTTAATATTGTTGATTTTTTTAAGACAAATTATTTTTATAATTATTTTTTAGATTTTATTTTGTGAAGTTTAATTATTTCTATGTTCTTTTCGTTCGTAAAATCAATAAATAATACTGATTGAATGCTAAAATTTTAATACCAACATTTTAGTAACGAAATGCAGTTAATTATTTGATGACTTTTACTAGATCAAAGTTACCCCATAGGACAAAAATGTCAATAACTATATAACCCATTGGCAGATTTTGATTTAATAATTGAGGTTTCTTTCTATTTACGCAATAAAATCAGGGGATATCAAAGTAACCCCATTCTTCTTTTAGCTTTGATCACATACTTTTTTTTTTTCTCAAAATTGAGCTATATTTTTTCATTTTTTATTACACGAATCGAGAGTGCTATAAAAACCGATTATTAGACTTTTTTTGTATTTTTTTACACCCACAAATTTAAAAGATATGGACCTTCAAAGTTTAAAATTGGTCACAGTAACCCCATTCTACGTAGCGATACAGTCACAGAATAGTCCCAATGAACTTCACCCATAAGTTTGGTACCTATGGTATCCAGCACACCATGGGTTAGATTCTTCTTGGTGTGTTTTAATGCTAATATTCCCGTTTTCTTCCAAGTCGCTATTTTCAGTCTTCTTTGTCAAAACTTATTTGAAAGAAAACTGGTTAATACTACAGTAGGTAGCGCCGCCCTGGTGGCAAGAACCGAATCAACATCTGAAAATAGAGAATGAATGAAGATATTTGAAATAATATCGGATATTTATATTACACGTATTTAGAGTAATGCATTTCAGATGGGACGTCGCGGAAACGCCATCGAAAATTTCAAATATGTCCGTTCGAATGGGATTTTAGAGATCCGTGATGATATAGCTTGATAAATTACACATTAATTTTAATATGGCGCTGGATACAGGCCTTTTTCAACCGGCCAATCTGAAAATCATTGGGAGAGGCCTATGTTCAGCAGTGAAAGAAAGATTAAAGAAAACAAACTATTTTTGACAACAGTATCTAAATAAAGACAAAAATACGTTTACTAAACACACGTGATGATTTGAAAAATATACTAGGTACTATAATCTACATTATGCTACAAAGAGAAAGGATAATATGACTGTGTAGCACCTTTATCTACTCAGGCGAAGCCATGGCGCACGGTGGTCCCGATTTAATAAAACATGGACATTGATGCTAGAAGCACGAAAATTTTTTTGATGGTTACTGCTATGATAACTAATAAGGCAAAAAAATATTACAATCCTACGACGTCTATTTCGTAGTAAAAAAAAATATATACATATTTTTTGTATGGAAGAAATTACGTTTCTGTCAATTTTTCAAAATTCTTTAACGATGTCAAGATGCCGATCACACATGTTATAAAACAAGTGATTCTGAGTATTTCATGCGAAGATACTTGTCACTTATCTCTGCGTACTTTTGAGTTATCGAGGGTTGAAAAATCGATTTTTTTATATTAAATATTTCCACGAAAAATTGCCAGAATTACAATATGGTGTATAAGGGACACTTTTGATGACACATAACAACGACTCGCACTCGCGCGCGCTCGTATGCATCAACTTTTACTAAAATAAAAAAAAAATTAAGGGAAATACTTAATACAAAGTTGTATGTATAGGTCCGCTGGCCGTCAAAAAGTAGCTTATACGAGAGGTTGCCCAATTTACAATATGTCCATCATTGATAACTCACACAAATATCGTCTCTCTCTGAAGGATAACAAGTTTTTTTTGTTTCCAGAAGCTCTTGATAGGATGGAAGCCCATAAATACTCTCTGAAGCGAGAATGAATCTCAAATTGCGATATTGCCATTTTGACAAATTACATGATGTAACTAGCGCTAACGTTTATCTTCAGGTAGACACAGTTTTAAGTTTTTATTTATTTATTTATTTATTTATTTACTAGCGGCCGCCCGCGACTTCGTACGCGTGGATCCCGTTTTACCCCCTTCATCTATCTTACGCGGTTTAGATTTTTTCATACAAATTTTTTTCCCGCTAACTCCCGTTCCCGCGGGAATTTTGCAATATCCTGTTGTAACTAAGCTTTAAGTTTACTAAGATACCTGCATGCCAAATTTCAAGCGTCTAACTCAAGCGGTTTAGATTTTTCATACAAAAGGATTTACCCGCTAATTCCCGTTCCCGTGGGAACTCCTAAGTATCCTATAACCTGCCCAGGAGTATGAAGAATAATTGTACCAAGTTTCGTTAAAATCCGTCGAGTAGTTTTTGTTTCTATAAGGAACATACAGACAGACAGACAGACAGACAGACAGACAGACAGACAGACAAAAATTTTACTGATTGCATTTTTGGCATCAGTTTCGATCACTAATCACCCCCTGATAGTTATTTTGAAAATATATTTCATGTACAGAATTGACTTCTCTACAGATTTATTATAAGTATAGATTTAAGGACAACCAACAAAACATACACCATACATTCACAGTATCCTTATAAATAAATTAAGCTAAGGTGTTGCCTTAATTAAAGGTTGCCACGACATGCACAGAATGTTGGAAAACAGTAACGTTGCCAAAGTGACAGAATGCAAAACAATAAATTATTTACTAACCGTCGGAGTATACAATTCAGAAATTTGTTTTTTGAACTTACGTAGCGAAGATGACATATCAACGCTGGCCCCGGACGAACGTGACAGGTTGCTAAATTGTGACTGAATCCTGTTGATAGAGGAGAAATGACCCAGATTTGTCCTAAAACCATTTGCTTTAAACGGCAGATACCTGGACAACCGAGCTAGTTTGAAGGGAACATTGAATTTAATCTGTCTAATGAGATCAGAACAATCTATGTAACCATTTATTATTTTGTATAGGAATAGACTATCCAATATTTTCCTGCGGTCTTCCAAGCTATACAGTTTAAAATAATTTAGGCGTGTATTGTAGCTTGGGAGCTGTTTAGCTAATTTATGTTGATATGACAAATGCCAAAGAAATCTCTTTTGTATTGATTCAACTCTGCGTTTATGTATCTCATAAAAAGGAGTCCAAACGACACTACCATACTCTAATCCCGACCGAACCAGTGAGTTGAAAACAGCAATTTTGCTCGATGCCTTTCTGAAATCCCGACAATTTCTAAGTATGAAACCCAGCAACCTAAAGCCTCTTGTGACTATTTTATCGATATGCACGTGAAAACGCAGTTTATTATCAATGTAGACTCCAAGGTCTCGAATGACATCAACTTCTCGTATCACTTGGTTGTCTATATTATATGAATTAAAATATTGATTCTTATTACGCGAAAAATGTACAAAGTTGCATTTATCAGCATTTAATTTTATTTTATTTATATTACACCACCGCGCAAAGCGATTCAGGTTCTGGCGCCTCCTCCTCCTGGAGGAGGCGCCAGTCATTAACGTTCTCCAAGCGAACTGTAATTTTGAGATCATCAGCATATAAATGTATTTGTGAGTTATGAAAGCATGAGTGAACGTCATTGATGAAAATGTTAAAAAATAAGGGACCTAAGTGGGAACCCTGGGGCACTCCTGATGATGCCAAAAACCTACCTAGTTAAAAGATTGTCTACTATTTCACACTGTTCTTCGTTTTGGAACAGTTCTTTGATTATAGGTAGTCGCTAATTTCGTTTTGTTAGACTCTTTCAGTTTAGCACATAAAGCGTAAACTAATTCCTCCTCAGAATGATCTAAAAGTGTTAGAGAGCGCCTCTTCTTCTGCAGAAGAAGAATTTTGCATAAATCTTTAAAAGGTTTTTTATTTATACCAGAAGTCGATGGTTGCACATCTACTTCCGCAGTCTCATCAACTGGAGCGTCTTCCTCGGTGTTAACGTTGTCTATGCGTTGTGTTAACTCGGTAAAAGAACATTTTTTAAATCTATATTTTTACATTTCGGCCGAATTGTCTAACACTTTTAGATCATTCTGAGGAGGAATTAGTTTACGCTTTATGTGCTAAACTGAAAGAGTCTAACAAAACGAAATTAGCGACTACCTATAATCAAAGAACTGTTCCAAAACGAAGAACAGTGTGAAATAGTAGACAATCTTTTAACTTAAAACTGTGTCTACCTGAAGATAAACGTTAGCGCTAGTTACATCATGTAATTTGTCAAAATGGCAATATCGCAATTTGAGATTCATTCTCGCTTCAGAGAGTATTTATGGGCTTCCATCCTATCAAGAGCTTCTGGAAACAAAAAAAACTTGTTATCCTTCAGAGAGAGACGATATTTGTGTGAGTTATCAATGATGGACATATTGTAAATTGGGCAACCTCTCGTATAAGCTACTTTTTGACGGCCAGCGGACCTATACATACAACTTTGTATTAAGTATTTCCCTTAATTTTTTTTTATTTTAGTAAAAGTTGATGCATACGAGCGCGCGCGAGTGCGAGTCGTTGTTATGTGTCATCAAAAGTGTCCCTTATACACCATATTGTAATTCTGGCAATTTTTCGTGGAAATATTTAATATAAAAAAATCGATTTTTCAACCCTCGATAACTCAAAAGTACGCAGAGATAAGTGACAAGTATCTTCGCATGAAATACTCAGAATCACTTGTTTTATAACATGTGTGATCGGCATCTTGACATCGTTAAAGAATTTTGAAAAATTGACAGAAACGTAATTTCTTCCATACAAAAAATATGTATATATTTTTTTTTACTACGAAATAGACGTCGTAGGATTGTAATATTTTTTTGCCTTATTAGTTATCATAGCAGTAACCATCAAAAAAATTTTCGTGCCTCTAGCATCAATGTCCATGTTTTATTAAATCGGGACCACTGTGTGGCGGGCCGCTAGTAATTCAAAAAGTGCTTTTACAAAGTATTTATCTTTTTATGCTGTCGAACGTCGGTACCGAACCCTCCACATGCGAGACCGACTCTCCCTTGCCCGGTTTTTCTGTTTGCCCCAAACGATTGATGTTTACCGTAACAACAATGACTGATTGCTCTCGGCTGGACAAACAGACAGGCATTTTGTTTATTATTACATTAAAAAATTATGCGGAACCGCCCTTCGGTGGGGACGGACGGAATTTGAAATTTATTTTTGGTGGATTTTCGGTTCTATTGGTTAATTAGGACATAATTATTTTTATGGCATTTTTAGTGTATTAGTTTAACCTATTATAAACCAGTTGTATTATGAAAAAAAAAATGTTTTTGTACTGAATAAATTTGTTTTTTTTTACAACAAACAGTGTAAGTATGTTAGTATGAATAGTTTTTTAAAGAAGTCGTGTCTTGGATTTTACTATTCAATTACCAAAATATTCTATTGTTTATTTTGTGCCTATAGAATTTGCTGGATCATCTTTTGTTCAAAACAAAAAAATAGACATATTTCCAGTTATTTTGATTTTAAAACTGAACTACTGAAACAGTTTTGATATAATTTAAATGGGACCAATTATTGCGGATCATATCCTATAAAAAAAGTTTTTGCAAACAGTTAATATTCTGCGGTAAAAACATACATACGAATTGAGTCTACTCCTTTTTTGAAGTCGGTTAAAAATATATTTCCCTCCGTCACTATTTCCACTAACATTAGCTTAGAAATAACAATGCGAATGGTTGCCTAATATTGTTCGGCGGCCATTTTGGGTTATTAATTAGATTGTAACTAACTTTAATGGCGTAAGCTTAGTTATTTATAATACCGTATATTGAAATTGGTTTGTGTACACATACTAAAATAGATTTTATTTAACAGTGTATCTACACTAATACATAATTATTATGAATGGGAAACTTGTTTGTTTGTATTGAATAGGCCCTGAAACTACTGGACCGATTTAAAAACTTCTATCATTAGGTATTAGAATCCTATATTATTTCTGATTAACATATTATAGGCGGTACGAAATTCGCTGGAGCTGCTTGTTCTTAATATTAAAGAATTGTATAACTGCTGCTATTTTATCTAATGCATTATTTATTTATTTACTAACGTAACAGCTTTTGTCTTTGTTTTTTGAGACTTTGATGTTGGTCCCATACAAAAAGGTGTATGATAAATAAATGGGGCTATTCACGCTTCGCGTTTCCATTATTGCAACTCCTGTGTAGCCAGGATCTACAGCTTGACCGCCAACAACCCAACCAGTGAAGGCCAAGTTTGTCCCGGGTGAAAGTTAAACTGTCATTGGACCCGCAACGAAATTAATCAGAAGAACATAGGAGTTCGAAGTTAAGATTCGACTTATGAGTTGATAAGTGTGATATGACCTTATATACCTATGTTGGAAGGTAGAAACTCATCATTTTAACCAATATTTCCCCCTCAACCACCACAAAAATTGCTTTTACCACCAAAAAGTGGTCGAAAAAATAACATTTGCTCGACAGAAGCAAACGTTAACATCTCAAGTAATCTCCTTTGAAATCTTTAGTTTTTTGCGTAGCCTGAAGCCACGAGGGATTGGATACCGCGGGCTGCGGTCTGTCAAGATGGAAAAGGGTGAGACACACCTATTAATGGAGGGTTCCGTATAGTAAAAGTATTAAAACCGAGTTTTTTGGGTAAATGTGACTTGAAAACCTCACTTGGGAGTTGGGACTCACCTCTGGGACCGATTTGACCAATTTTTATGGTTATTAAACCAAATAATGATCTCACGTGTCCTCTTTAACAGGTGGATAGCGATTAATCCCAACTTAACAGTTTCATAGCCATAAAAGTTGGCTCAAGCGTAACTACCTATTTTTTTAAGAAGTGACTGGATCTTTCTAAAGACACATTTTTGGGGTAAAAACCTTTCTTATAATGAAATGAAGTTTAGAACTAGGCTTTTAAATGGTGCCAATATTGGTGGGAAGTGGGGATGCATAAGTTTGAAAGTGCTTGTTCAAGGTTAGGCTAGTTCAAGGGTGCAAAAAATATTAGGTCCTCTTCCATCCTATCAAAGTCGATTCTTCCACTACCACCACGCCAAAGTTCTTCATCTACGGACCCCTAAAAATTAACGCGGCAAACGTCCTCACACATAAACATATCGGGCGAAAACCAATTAAGGGGTGCCACCGAATGCACGGGCATCAATCGCTGAAATTACTATTAACAAACCGACCTGTAGGCCAGGGGATAAACTGCGTAAAAAACTGCTTATCAAACAATACTTTTCTTACCCACTGTATAGCCTGCATGGAAAGTTCACATTCAAATTCTTTATTTAAAATGTAGGCTTTTATGGCACTTCATCATCATCGTCATTTCAGATACAGAGCGTCCACTAGTGAACATAGGCCTCCCCCAATGATTTCCATAATGACCGGTTGGTAGCGGCCTGGCCTTTATTCAAACATAAACAAAAAAATCTTTTTTCTCAAAAAAACGTTTTTAACGGCTTATACCCATCGTTCGTTTCAGCCGAAAGACGTCCACTGCTGGACAAAGGCCTCCCCCAAGGATTTCCACGAAGACCGAAACGCCGCTCGCATACCCATGTTGATGTTTAATTTAGATTTTGATAGATTTAGACACAGAGGTATTTATTATTTACAAAGCGATTAAAATTTTTATTAACAATCAAAAAATATTGCCTCCTATCTCCAGGCCTACATTCGTGATCTTTGCTTATATTTCAGTGTTTCTGGCCCGCCCAAATTTTAGATTGCCATGTTAACCACACAATCAAACCCCCGCTCTTATTGCCAAAGCACAAAGTCGCTTTTACCACAACAATCAATAACTTTTTATTGCAAAGGATTAAACAAACGAAACGAAAGATTTATAAGAAACTTATCTTTTATCTTTATTTTATCTTTTGGTGTAACATGAACGCTGTCGGCATTAATTTCAGTTGATTGAAGAATGTTAACCACTAATTTCTGGTACTGGATGGGCAATTGTCTGTTTTAATATTTTAGCGCGGATCCCTAATATTTTTCTTGAATAAAAGTAATCTATGTTACTTAACATGACATAAGCTATCTGCCAGTGGAAGTCCTATCACAATCTGAGCAGCCGTTTTGAAGATTATTCGGTACAAATATAGGTACTGATGAAATTTTAAAAATATTTATTAACATTCTTTCACACAAAACTATTGAACGGATTTTGATTGAAACTTTGCAGTATTATTGTTTGTACATCAGAATAGCTTAAAGTTCGGTCAAAGTTAGGTGGTGCAACTCAGCCTTACAGTAGTACTTACATTAGTGAGGCAATGAATTAATATTTTACAATATTTACACACTGTAAATATTCATAATACTTGCCTTTCAAGTACCCTACACAATTAAAATTCCTGCCAGAAGGGCGGAGCTGGTCGGAAGCTCGTCTATTGTACGGACAGACATTAAGATGTGCATGTTATATTAGATAGTTGGGGACATGGCTTGAGGAAGGTAAAACCCCTGGCTTAGTGGTGTACTGCTAAGAAAAGGCGCGGACCACCGATTTTTAGTTGACCGATAATTAAGCCCGTTTTTATTTCGTATCAAGAATCGGCCGGTACCAAATCGGTGTAATGTGCGCACTTTCATATATCTCCATACTGATTAACAGCCCGACCCAACTATCAGCCGACTTAAAGTCGGTGATCTGCGCCTAGGCTAAATCCAAATACTGTAGAATTAGCCCTTTTTCTGGGCACTTTTATACACGCCCCAAATCATGGTCCCAAATATAGCTTGCCCTACCACCACTTCGGGACATCATATATGGGCTGGTGCTGAGATGAAGTGGCGGAAGAAAGTAAGTAGTTTTATTTGTGTCCAGGTGGCTTTTAAGCTGCCCCATATCCTAGTGGTTCCGGGCTAAATTCCCAGTTCCCAGAAGACAAAATTTTTGGTTGAATGATAGAGCATGTCCTAAGTTGCAAGTACTAGCAATTTTGTTGTGTTTCAGCTTTTGTACGTAAGATAGCCGATTCCTGTGTGGTTGAGGATTCCGGGTGAAGGTCACTTCCAGCTTCGGCCTGATCATTCAATTTCATCAGGTGAGATATAGGCCAAGAGCTTCTATGATGTAGGTAACAAAATATCGGATGACAGTATTATATCGGATGACAGTATTTGCGCTACGTTGCAATAGTGTTTTATGGTTGGCATTATAATTAACGTCGCGTCGCATCAATCTCGATTCCATATCGAGTCGATATCGCTTCGATCTCGCATCAATCTCGCAGCGATCTCGAGTCGATCTCGCATCGATGTTGCAATCTTAAAATTTCCAAACAGTATGCCCCATCCACACTATGTCTGATATGATATAACGCGCATGCGTCGATCTGGTATCGATCTGTGGGCTGAGTGTGAGTTTCATCAATCATCATCAATCGTTCTCACTAGTGAGCTGAATGAATGAAAAAAAAATTAATGACAATTTTAGTTCTTTAAACGCTAGGGGCGCTGTACTCCGTCATACATTTACTGTCTTTTTTTACGCGCGCACTAGTGAGCGCGTTTGATGTAAACTCACACTAGGCCATCTGGAGTCGATTTCGCATCGATATCGCATCGATCTCGCGTCAATCTCGCTTCGATCTCGAGGCAATCAGTTTCCAAACAGTATGCCCCATCCACACTATGCCTGTTTACATATACGCGCACAATAGCCCGGTATTATAATGAGACGCCCACGCAGGTCCACCGTATGAGGTTTGGGAGGCTTGTAGCATGAGCGGTAGCGGGGGAGAGAGCGATTTGTAAAATTATAACTAGCAAGGTAATAATGTGTTACAAAATATTTTTTGGAACCTTCAAGTTCTATTTAAATCTGATTTGAGAGAACACATTGTATAAGTAAATTATTGTTTCTTTTTCTCGAAGCGAAACATTTAATAAAAGTAGTCCTGTAACTTTTTTATGGATTCCATGTAGATGAGTAGAGAAACGGAAAAAAGATAGTTTCCGTTTAATCGATGTAAAAGCATGTGTTCATAATATTATGGGATCACACCACAAGTAGCCGGCACTATTTCTTAAGAATAAATCTGATTTAAGCATGTTTTTAATTACAAAGTGATTAAGTACCAAATGTTTAGAAATCGAATGCCTCTAACCCAGTTTTTATGATAATATAAATTTCAAATTGAGAGTTTTTCTTGGCGATCTATAAATATTAAGGTGTTCGCGTCGCGATAGAGACAGGAGACCGCAACTATATGACTTAAGACTTTGTCTCTGTCTCGCTCGAGAACTTACGCTTTAATACATTGCCTAAAGTCAATTAGCAGTAGCTGTCTCTCAAATCAAATCAAATAATTTTCTAGTCTTGTTCTCTTGGCAGCGTGAATTGCCATTTTCATGTGGCATTTTTCACTTATCTTTCCGCTACTCCTCTGCCCTTGACCACACCAAAACATGTCATATAACAGTAACATACAACATTCTAAGTTCAAAAAGGGACCACGCTCGTACATTACAATATCACCTTTGTGACCATCGACATTTCGACTCCGATTTTGACTAAATGTGGGCTTTTATATCGAATCACCTGTTTCATGACGTCATCGTTACGCCCACAGATTATTTTAAACGTTTATTTTATTTGGTTGCAGTGGCGCCGCTCTAGTAAAGGTGGAAACTAGGCTTTGAAATATTTTTTAGTACCTACGACTGCCATTTTGTTTTTTTAACCACCGTCAAAAAAGTGGGGTTCTCGGTTTGACCTGTTTGTTTGTTTTTTTTCGCAATTTTGTATCATTGGGCTGAACCGATTTTGATGCGGTTTTGTTTTGGAACAGTGTTTTATTTTCAGTATTGAAGCTTGTGTTTTAGGGCTAGCTTTTTCTTGCAGCTTCGCCTGCTTTTTCCCTGCCACAAAAAGGAACAAAGAAATGGAATGGGGCTGTCAAATTAACATTTACAGTATGAATACAAAACAAATTGGACAAAAGTAATATCTTAGTTATAGGGTAGGCAATGTTTTTGAAGCTATAAATTAAAACACTTTTAATTCTGAATTCCACACTGGCAAAACTGTAGCCAAATGTTAGTACCTACCTAAAAATAAATAAAACCATAATGAGTGGAGCAAATACTTATTTTAAGCCTTGGCAATACTCAATTCGCTGCTTTTGTAGGCGTTTTAACTTTAATAATACTGTCAACATCGCTACTTTACTTGCCCTATATCGTAAACTTATTATTTAAGGTAAATTGTAGTTATTCTTTTTAGTTCAACTTTTATTAACCCATTAAATTGCGAGTAGGCAGATCATTTACTTGAAATGATCGAACTAAAAATATAATAAGGAAAAAGCAAGAAAGGAGACTCTAATAATGACATTTCATGTACTTACTTATCGTATGTATACTTATTAACTAAGCTGTGCCCGCGACTTCGTACGCGTGAAAAGAGTTTGAATATTTCCCGTTTTGGCAAAAATTTTCTTTACTGCTCTATATAGCCTTCCTCGATAAATGGGCTATCTAACGCTGAAAGAATTTTTTAAATCGGTCCAGTAGTTCCTGAGATTAGCGCGTTGGTCCGCCCCGGGTGCCAAGCATCAGGGGGTGACAAAGTCGCGCAGATTAGTACCACAGTAGATAAATCAAACAGTACGGAAGCTTCATACAAACGCTCGAAATCAGACTCACGCACACAGACGCACGCTTTACACGAGCTCTAAGCGCACCTCGCAGTCCATCCGTCGCGAGCACAGTAGATAAATCACATATATATACTGTGTTAGTACTCACTGACGCATCTGCATGGCAAGGACGGTCGTGATGTTCATGACATGGGGGTGCCATTCTGGGGTGCCTTAGGCTATAATTTATATTATGGCCGGGGGGGGGGGTAGGATGAAAAAAGGGGAAGCAAGTACTATGTGGCTTTCCTTGAGAGAGATTTTATCCAGCAGTGACTTCCAGTCATATAATCTTTCCTCCTTTTCTGTGATTGGTCTAAATATTGAAAAAAACTTGGCTTATCCACTACCGTGCTCGTAAGCTTCAATGATATAACTAGTCACTGTAACTAATGGCCAATTGATTTTCAGGTCGTGGAGCCTAAATCGTGATAGACACTGCCACAGACTAAAATAGGCTATGACAGTTTGAGGTCACTATTGATGGGTTCCGTATTATTATCTACTAGCGGCCGCCCGCGACTTCGTACGCGTGGATCCCGTTTTACCCCCTTCATCTATCTTACGCGGTTAAGATTTTTTCATACGAATGTTTTTTCCCGCTTACTCCCGTTCCCGTTGCAATTTTACAATATCCTGTTGTAACTAAGCTTTAAGTTTACTAAGGTGCCTGCATGCCAAATTTCAAGCGTCTAACTTAAGCGGTTTAGATTTTTCATACAAAAGGATCTTCCCACTAATTCCCGTTCCCTTGGGAATTCCTAAGTATACTTTAACCTGCCCAGGAGTATAAAGAATAATTGTACCAAGTTTCGTTAAAATTCGTTTAGTAGTTTTTGTTTCTATAAGGAACATACAGACAGACAGACAGACAGACAGACAAAAATTTTACTGATTGCATTTTTGGGATCAGTATCGATCACTAATCACCCCCTGATAATTATTTTTAAAATATTTCATGTAAAGAATTGACCTCTCTACAAATTTATTACAAGTATAGAAAATGTTGCCATTTCTACCGCACAATCTCGCTAAATCTTCATTTTACAAAAAAAATACCATATTGATTGACGTAATCGTTCGTTTAACTTAAAGGACGTCCACTGGACAAAGGCCTCCCCCAAGTATTTCCACAACGACCAGTCCCGCACGGTGCTTCCCGCGACATTCTCGTGAAGGTCATAGAGGCCATAAAGAGCGAGGCCTACCTGCCTACCTGTACGGGACTATTCCCACCTCTCGTTCCCACCGCTGCAACTCCTGTGTAGCCAGGATCTACAGATTGACCGCCAATAAAAACCCAACCAGTGACCTGCCTACCTGTAGTAGGTCTTCCGGTACGTGGTCACCACTCAAGAACTTTTCTGCCCCAGCAGCGTCAGATAGATAGTTTCATCCACGAAGACGCGCCCCACTTATTTTTGGTCGAGTGAAGCGCGGGGTGCGGGGAGTTTGATCCGAGCAATCCGAGCGTCATTATTGTAGTGTGCGTGTGCACTCATGGATAATTTAGCGTGTACCGTTAACACTCAAACATTAGCGAAAGTATTCGCTCTACGAGCTAAGTTCCTCGCCCACTGCCACTTAAGTTGAGCAATTCCACGATAAGAAAGATGTCAAAATAATTAACTGTGTTTAAACTGAACAGAATTCAGTCTAAATCTTATAACTAACATTTTCAATGTATCGCTGTTGGTTTCTATAAATACTTAAATAAATAAATTCAGTAAAATTATGGAAAGATGGGTTTTCAATTTTAAAGCGGACCCCCAAAACTCAAGTCACGTACGAGTTACAGTTTTGACAACTTAATTTTAATCGTTTTTTCGACTGTTTTGTAATTTAATGCAATTATAAATTGTGTCACAGAGAAAAATAAAGTTATTGGTACCCAGTTATGTCACTAGCACAAAATGTTACGGTCTGAGGGCGTAGTGTGAGTTTACATCAAACGCCGTCACTAGTGAGCGCGTAAATAAATTACATTTTTCGGCCGTTTGGTGTAGTGGTTCAGAACGGACTACTATGCCGAGAGGTCCCGGGTTCGATTCCCGGCCGGGCAGAAATGGAAAGGGTGAAATTTTAATTTCTGTGAAGGGTCTGGGTGTTACTATGTATAATATGTATGTATTTACAAAAAAAAAGTATATAAGTAGTATATCCGTTAAGCTAGCACCCATAACACAAGCATATTAATTGCTTACTTTGGGGCTAGATGGCGCTGTGTGAGATTGTCCAAAGATTTATTATTAAAGATTTATTAAATGTATGACGGATTGTATAGCGCCCCTAGCGGACACTTTCAAGAACAAATTTTTTTTTTAACGCGCTCGCTAGTGAGGTCGTTTTTGATGTAAACTCACACTAAGCCCTCTGTTCATAAAACTCGCTGTGCCCGCGACTTCAGAAGCATGGAAATCGTTTAAATTATTATTTTTACAATTTTCGCAAAAAAAAATTGTTGCTCTGCTCTTATAGTTGTAGCGTGATGGTACATCCTTCTTCGATAAATGGGCTTTCTAACACAATATTGTTTTGTCATATCTGACCAGTAATTCCTGAGATTATTTTAGCGTTTCAACTAACCAAATAAACACTTCAGCTGAAATAAGTCATCATCATCATCATCATTTCAGCCACAAGACGTCTACTGCTAAACATAGGCCTCCCCTAATGACTACCACACATCGCATAGTATCGTAGCGGCCTGCATCCAGCGTCTTCCTGCTACCTTTATCAGGTCGTCGGTTGGTGAGGAGATCCGTAAACGAACTAACGTAGCCCGACGGATTAGCAAGCTGAAGTGGCAATGTACAGGGCACATAGTACGCAGAACTGACAGCCGATGGGGCAGCAAGGTTCTGGAGTGGAGGCCGCGTACCGGAAAACGCAGTGTGAGACGTCCACCCACAAGGTGAAATAAGTATAGGTTGAAAGATGAAAAGACAGAAATTATTAAAACTACGTTTAGAGTTAATGCTAATTATAATTTTCATACGTCGGTAACTGACAATGCTAACTCCCCAAAACCAAACCCATTCCAAGCACAGTCCAGCTAATATTTCGCCGTAAACCTAAATCACCCAGCCGCACCTCTCCAAAAATAATCACCATAAGTCAATACCGTCAGAGCAGACTGCACTCGACACCGGCAATTATGTGTTTTAACCATTTTATACCTTTAATCGTAAATTATGGGGCTGCGGTACCGCTGGAACTCGAAGATAAGTCGAACTAAAAAGATTAATAAGGATTAAAGGGCTCTGCAGTACGTCCTAAGACGATGGACGCAGGCCGCTACCAACCGGGCAACATGGAAAGCATTGGGGGAGGCCTATGTTCAGCAGTGGACGTCCTATGGCTGAGATGATGATGATGATGATGAGTACGTCCTAAGGCTAATACCGCCGCGCCGCCGCTGCAGCCGACTGTTAATTTCGTATAGAGAAACAAACTTTGATTTTTCATCATCATCATCAAACCCACAGCACGTCCACTGCTGAACATAGGCTTCCCCAATTCTTTCCACGTCGTCGCCCAACGCCCACGTCGTCAATTTTCATAATTACAAGGTTAGGGGGCCTCCATTAATTACGTGAGACGTTTAGGGGGGGAGGGGGTCAAGAAAAACCTCACTAAATCTCACGTAGGGGAGACGGGGGGTCTCGACAAATATCACGTAATTTTTTTCAGCAAGAAATAGAGTAAAATTGCGAGAAAACTGGATTATTTTAAATTAAAAAAATGAATATATTTTTATGGTGATAATGATCAATTATTATTCTAAGCCGTCTAAAACAAAGAAATTGGAAGAAAATAAATGTTTTTTTTTATATTAAATCCTAATAAGTATTCCTAATCGAAATTTAAAAAACTCATTTAAATTGCTTATACGAAATCTCACGTGAGATTGTGAGAGATCACCAAATCTGGATTTGGAATACGTAATTAATGGACGCCCTCTTATTATTTATGCCGTTTCTGCTCCAGTCCTAAAGTTTGAAAACATCTTCTAGGGCGGCGAAGAACAATTTCGAAGATATTATGAGTTATGACGTCTCCCGGTCTCACCCTTCGCTGCAATCGGATAGGTTTCGAGTTCTGATGCTGGAGGCGGACTGACATGGTGGCTCCCAGGCATTCGAAACGATTTTGCAGCTCGAGCTGAAAGATTTCGGGGCTTTGGAACTGGATGGGCCTTGGTGGAGTGTAAACTCAATGGAAACCCATCAAACCCCAAGCGGTTTCATAAGACCGAGTAACAATTGATTCTATTGTGTCTATATTCGTGCTGCTTTAAGGGATAATGAAGGCCAGTTAAATACGGATAGAGTCCTAAAAACAAAACATACGAGTACAAACTCACAATTTGTTCCGTCATCGTAACTTTTCGTTTAATTTTCATAATAATCGCGGGTATCGATGTCTCTGCATAAGTATCAATGTAGTGACAAAACGCAGTCAAACTAGGCTGCTTATGCGCTCCGTCCTTCGAGTTGGATTTTTATTGACAACTTGAGGGCAGTCACGCCATAGAGAAAAGTAATACATAGGAAATAGAGAACCCTCTCTGTCAAATTTTTGAGCCTACAAATTGACAGCCTGGTGTTAAATTCCCTGTACTTAACCTACGTACGTAACGCTCACATACATACATAGTACACGCACACATACATACATAAAGTCCACGCACACATACACACAGTTCACGCACACATAGGCCCTCATAACCTTCAAAGAATTATTGTTTTTATGATGTACAATGTAGATTTTTTTCAAATCCATTATTTTGAAAATATTTATTTTTATGGTGTACGTATTGTATTATTTTCAAAACAATGGATTTGGAAAAATTCTACATTGCACATGGAAATGCAAATAAGTAAACAAAAACTTTTGAATTTAATAATTTTACTTTATTTATGAACACACATAATATTATACACCAAAAGCGTCTTTTCGCAAAGTTTTCAACAACACTAAAAAAGCATTTGCACATTGAGAAAACTCAGATCACTTGTGAACATAACAGAAAGTTTCTTCGCGATTCACGAAGGAACGAACACAACTCCGATGAACCAGAACAGCAGCAGGTACGAAGGAATGAACTTGAATTTGACTCGACGACTCTTCAATACTTTAATAGGGCCACAGAAAACTTAAATGATGGCTAAGAAAACAAGAATGTATTTAACATAACAAAAACAACACCGGCCATTTTGGAGGAAAAACAAAGTTGCCATATGTTAAATAGTAATTTCTACTACTCTATTATGTAAATTATAACAAAAATGTCAATGTTCAGTTTTAAATTAAAACAAATTAATTTCATTTAAAAAAAGTTTTCACATTGTAATTAACAATATTCTCAAATATATTTTAATTAAGAAAAAAATGAAAATATGAAGGAAACAGGAGCAGCGACATCTAGAGCGTTTTAGGGTAGTTAAAAAGTATTTGAATTTATTCACCGATGTCGCTGTTTGGAAGCAAGTTTCACTTCGATGACCGTTGTATGGAAGTTTCCATACCCTGAGTCACGCTTTGGAGGCCGCACCGGTCACATCGCCATCTTCTATTCGTATCTAACGGGCCCGTCGACGCGTGTGCTAGTCACCCTCCCATGTGATCTCAACTTACCTCATCATCTACACGCCCAAATGTGCTAGAAGCCGAAGGAATTCCCAATTGCTGTTACCCAAACTCGAGGTGGAACTGTCAACGATCTGCTCAAGGTACGTGAGTGCATAGTATTTTGTCATTGCGTACTGCTCGTACAGAACATCGATCCCTTTTTACCGGCAAGCCTTCTACGGTTTGATCCAGGTGTAGCAGGAAGCCACCAATCGCCTTTTAATCGTGGTGCGTTTGCTACATACTTTTTGGTGCCGAAACCCGGGACAGTTTCCACCTAGCACTTGTAAATTGTACTGTATCGCGTTCCAAATATCGTGGTATTTCTGGTTAAAATACTCGGCAATTAGTAAAATCTATTCATTTCATTTATCGGTTATTGGTTGCAGAGTTAATCTATTTAATCAGTATTTACTTAATCCAACATCGTGCGGTATCAGTGCTTACGGGTCACATCAGTAATATCGTATTTATCCGAATTCCTATCGTTAAACATCGTTAAGTATTGTCTTGAATTATTGTAGGATCAAATTAAGCAATCTTTCATCATTAATCGGTGCTTAATTTATTCATCGGCTTACATTAATTCTATTTATAGACACTACATTCATCCACATTCATCTAGTACATTTGTTGTAATCGTTTTAATTATCGTACAATATCTAAAACATATTGTAATATCGTTTAAATATCGAAACTACATTCCTACATTTTTATTTTTACTTTCGGGTAGTTGCATTGTTCCGCGCCCACCGGTGATCTATCTTACTTATCGCATCGATCCAGCGCCAAGCAACTACGAACAACATTTTAAAAGTAAAATATTTTATCGTAGTTCAGTTCAAATTAACGTAAACAATTTTTATATTTCGTATTTTGAATACGCTAACTTGTAATATTTACAGTCGTCAATTTGTATCTAGTAATTAGGGGTTGCAAGTCCCGGTACTAAGGAGTGTTACTGAATTACCGGTACCAGGTCCAAGCCAGTACCGGGAAAACCGGGAAATTCGGGAATTTCGGTACCCACGTGAATGGTTATTAAAACAAATTACCTAATTTGCACGTAATTTTAATAAAAATGTGTATAGATTAACAAAAATATTAAACTTTTTCTGTTCAGTTCAATTGGTCTGTTACCTTAATAATAAATCAGTCAAAACAGTTACACAACACGACAAAACTAGTTATAAATGCCCATTAAAAATCATAACCGCCATATTCATACAAAGCAACAATCGTTTAATCAACCTATTTTAGTTAAAATATGTTTTCTCACTTTCTGATGATGATGATGATGATGATGATCCATCGACCGATTTCGGCCATGGCGACCACTCCGACTCCTAGCTGTCTTGGCGGCGCTGGTGTGCCCGAAGATGGCTTACGTAGCCTATTTTCGCGGTAAAATCCCTCGCGCATTGAGGGCATCTGAGCACGCCGCCAACATACCTTCAAGTCATCGCGCTTCGCGTCGAGTTCAGTCGTACGCTGCACCTCGAACTCGTGGACTTGCCTTTTCACAATCTCCCGCCATTCTGGACGCTGTGCTGCCAAACCTTCCCACTGAGAGGGCTCAATGTTGCATCTTTTCATGTGCCGCTTCTGTACAATATCTTTGTACCTGAGGAGTTGACCGCCATGTTTCCGCTTACCCTCCTCAAGTTCAGAGTAGAAGATGCGCTTCGCCACTCTCTCCTCCGGCATACGTGATACGTGACCACACCATCGAAGTTGGCGAGGCATTATATAGGCCTCAATGCCACCCACATGGGCTCGTCGTAGCACCTCGGTATTGCGCACTCGATCAGACCATCTGATCTTCATGATGGTGCGAAGGCATTTGAGGTGGAAACGATCCAGTGTGCGTATATGGTAGCGATACACGCACCAAGCCTCGGAGGAGTACAGTAGGTTTGGCAGCACAACCGCCATGTATATTGAAATTTTTGTAGCCAGCTTTAGGTCATGCGAGCAGAAAACCTTGGAACGCAGCTTCCCAAATGCTGCAGCTGCAGCACTGATCCTGCTGCTGATCTCGGCATCAAGGTCACATTTGGATGTTATAGTACTCCCCAGATATCGGAACTTATCCACCTGTTTCAGTACATCCTCATCAAGCATAATGCTTAGAGACTCGTGGTCATTTGTGTCCAAAGACATCACTTCTGTCTTCTTGACACTTATCTTCAGGCCGAACTTGCGGCATGCCTGGTGAAAGACGGACATCAGCTGTTGCAGGCCTTCTGAGGATTCTGCTAGAAAGCACAAATCATCAGCATACATGATCTCAGTGATCAGTGCATACGAGACTTTAGTGCGCGCCTTAAGTCTGGCTAAGTTGAACAGGCTGCCATCTGTGCGAAAACGGATGCGGATTCCCTCAGAAACAGTTTCTCACTTTCTATCAATGTCAAATACTGGCAGCGACAAGAGTTAGGGACAAAACATAAATTAAATAAATTAGGTTTATAAAAAAACACGCTATTATAAGAAATAATAAGTAGTACCTAAGTACAATCAGATAAAACAATCAGTCTTAAAAGGATAGTAATGAATTAGAAACATTATTAATATTTTTTTCATTTGTTGATAGTGTGTACGTAAAAAGATGATGGCATCTAGTCCAAAAATTGTTATTCAAAAATAAATTATTGAAGTCCCGAAAGTACCGAAAGTCTCGGGAATTGCATCGTCAGTACCGGAACTAGATAAAGGATAAGATTACCGGGAATTCCCGGGAAAAATGAGTACCGGGATTTCCCGGGAGCAAACCCTACTAGTAATCGTACCTGTAACGTTTAGCGTAACGTATCATTTAAATATCGGCCACTTGTTATCATTATCGTGCGTAACCTGTATGCGTGTGTGCATCATCAATTCAACTCGCAGCTGCATTCCACAGCGGCCGCACGTTTTTGTCTAGTCAAGCGTTAGGGTGGTAACACACTGAGTAAAATTAATATTTTTTATTAATTTCATATTTCGTTTTACACTTTTACATTTAGTATTTATAAAGTAAAATGTCACTCTTAAGCAAACGTTCGACGCGAAAAACGTTAAGAAAATCTAAATCTAAATCAATCGAACATGAATATTCTATGCAAGATTTACCGTCTTTGCGTCGAAAGCGAACAATTTCTATTAAACGATTGAACAAAGCTTTGGAAGTTGGTCAATTAGCGACAAGCGACCCTTCTCAGCGCGATTTGTTCTTTTCTTATCACCAAGACATTAAACAAATAGCAGAAACATTTGAAGACGCACACTTCAACATATTGGAACTTTTAGATGATACGGACGACCTGGATTCTTGTATACAGGAGCAATTTGATGACACTTATTACAAAATCGAATCTATTTACCGTACCTTAACTCGGAGTGAAGATGCTGAATTACAGCAATCGAAAAGCGTCTCGTCATCGTTCAATATTCGGTTGCCAAAAATAACGCTTCCTACTTTTTCTGGTAACATCAAACAATGGCCGGAGTACTTTGATACATTTAACGCTTTAATTCACAATTCATCTTCACTCACCGACACGGAAAGGTTTCACTATTTGGTATCATCTCTTAGCGGCGACGCATTGTCCATAGTTAAAGCATTCCCATTAACTCACGAGCATTATAATGATGCGTACCAAGCCTTATGCGGCAGGTATAAAAATAAACGCGATCTTGCTTTTACTTGTTGGCGCGAAATCCTTAATATTGAGTTTAAATCTAAAGATGCAAGGGAATTTCGTAAATCGCTTGATATAGTGGATGAAAACTTAAGTATTTTGAAAACTATTAACTTACCGGTTCAAAATTGGAACTTTGTTTTAGTCTATCATTTATTGTCGAAATTAGATACAACCATGCGTCGTAGCTTTGAAGAAAAGTATTGTGATATCGAGTTTCCAACGTATGACCAGTTGAAACTATTCTTGCAATCTAAATGTGAAGCTTTAATACGTGATATACATTTTTTAGAGCCATCGAAATCGAGGCCTATTCAAAATTCAATAAAACGTCCTAGTGTGTCGCACACCTTAGTGGCTGCGAACGATAACCGGCCTGCAGCTTCGAGTGATAACGTAAAACCCATTCAGAAGTGTTCATATTGCAATGATACACATTCAATCTCATCGTGTTTATTTATTTATTTATTTATTTTATTGGGCTATCAACATGAGATACAGTATTATACACAATTAAAAAAAAATTAAGCCAAAGGTCTCTAGCTAACTGCTCCCACACAAACGATAACCACAGCATGCATAATATTATAATGTAAGCAACCCGTGAACTTTACACAATCTGTGTGTTCTGAGTTTCGTAAAAAATCTATCGATGAACGTATGAAAATAGCTGAAGAAAAGAAATGGTGCTATAATTGCTTAAAGTCATCTCATCAAATCAAGAATTGTAATTCTTTCTTTACTTGTCGGTTTTGTAAGCGTAAACATCATACTTTGCTTCACCGCGATAAGTCCGATGCGCCCAGTGTGTCATCATCTTTATTCACAAGATCGCAGTCGAAGCCTACTGTTCTACTAGCCACCGCTATTGTGCAGGTGAAGGACGCTCACGGCGACTTGCAATCTTTTCGTGCACTTTTTGACACGGGAAGCCAAAGTAACTTTATAACGGAATCAGCTGTTAAGCGTTTACAATTGGTACCTACTCAAACTTCAGTTAATGTTAGCGGACTCGGAGATGCTTGTGCACCTATTAACGGTGATGTCACTTGTTGCGTAGGCACAAACAATAAAATTGTTTACACATTGAACATGCATGTAATTTCTAAAATATGTAGCGATCAACCTATAGCTCAATTAAATACATCTCGATGGTCGCACATTAAATCGATTACTTTAGCGGATCCTAGTTTCGATATTCCCGGTCCGATTGATATATTGTTTGCTGCTGATGTTTTTGCCGAATCGCTGTTAGGACAGCAAATCAAGGGAAGTCAAAATCAACCTACGGCTTTTAATTCGATTTTCGGTTGGCTTCTCCTTGGTAAAACGTTTTTAAATACTAGCACGGCATTACTCACACATACGTTATCATTCGGTATCGATCACGAGTTAAACTCGTTAGTGAAACGGTTTTGGGAACTAGATAACGTACCTAAAGCAACTTCATTGACACCAGAAGAACAGTTATGCGAAAATAAGTTTGTCACCGAGCACGAGCGTGACACTTCCGGTAGATATATCGTTAAATATCCGTTCAAGGATGATTCTGATCCTATGTTTCAAGGTTCTCGCGAGGTGGCGTTACGACGGTTTCATGCGATTGAAAAACGACTATCTCGTGACAATGAATTATACACTCAATATCGCGAATTCATGTCAGACTATATCGAGTCCAATCACATGTCATTAGTGCCACTCGATCAAATGGGCAGGGGTAAATATTACATCCCACATCACTGTGTCTTACGTCCTGACTCCACAACGACACGTCTTCGCGTTGTGTTCGATGCGTCTGCAAAAGACTTAAACGCTCGTTCTTTTAATGACACGCAATTAATCGGTCCAAAGTTACAACCCGACATTTTTAAAATCCTTTTAAACTTTCGACAACATCAAATCGTCGTCATGGCTGATGTTCGCCAAATGTATCGGCAGATTTTAGTTTCGCCTGATCACCGAGAGTATCAACGTATTCTCTGGAGACCGTCGCCCAGCGACGTGCTTCGAGAGTATCGTTTGAATACGGTTACTTACGGTGTCGCTTCATCTCCTTATCTCGCTTGCCGTACTTTGCGACAGCTTGCTGATGATGAAGGAGATGCATATCCTCTGGCGAAACAAATCGTTAAATCGCACGTGTATGTTGACGATGTGGTTTGCGGATTTGACAGCTTTGACGTTGCTCAAGAAGCAAAGACGCAACTTATCAAACTTTTTAACTTGGGTCGTTTTGAATTGCGGAAGTGGGTTAGCAACGAACCGCAGCTCTTGTCTGATTTGCCCATTGAACTACACCTACAAGGTTCAGTGTCTCTTGACCAAGCGGAACCCTCGCCGTTGAAGGTTCTCGGCCTTAAATGGGACCCTTCATCCGATTCTTTTCTTTTCTCAGTAAAACCTGAAATTAAACCGTGCACAAAACGTTCTATTCTAAGCGAACTCGCTCGGATTTTTGATCCCCTCGGCTTTCTTTCACCAATCACAATCCAAGCTAAATGCTTGATCCAAAACTTTGGATTCTCGGTGTAGATTGGGACGAAACGCCACCTATCGAAGTCGTCCGTTCATGGACTTCTTATTCCGATCAACTTCCGAATCTTACTCGTCTTCGTATACCACGCAAACTTACCTGTTCGAATTCAAAATCGTATGAACTGCATGGCTTCTGTGACAGTTCCGAGATCGCTTATGGCGCTGTCATTTACTTACGCACAGTTGATGAGACTGGTAACGTTAAAGTTTTTTTTGTTTGCTCTAAGGCTCGAGTAGTTCCTCTGAAACGTATTCCATTGCCTCGATTGGAGCTTTGCGCTGCAGTTTTATTAGCCGACCTATACAAATATGTTCGTGACACTTACCTTTCTTACATTCCCATCAATTCAGTTTTCTTGTGGTCAGATGCTACGATCGTTTTGTCCTGGATTCGTTCCCATTCTTCTCGATGGACCACTTTTGTAGCAAATCGTGTAAGTCACATACAAGAAATCGCACCTTCTGAATGTTGGCACCACGTTTCTTCTGGAGACAATCCAGCTGACATCTGTTCTCGCGGACTTCTTCCTAATGAAATGTTAAATAATTCCTTATGGTGGGCGGGACCGTGTTGGCTGTCACAGGAGAAAGAGTCGTGGCCTTCTCACTCTCTTGCTTTATCAAAGCAGGACGAGGATCTTGTACAGGCTGAATCTCGCAAGTCAGTGGCATTAGTGACGGGCAATGTAAATGAAAGCGAAAATTTTAACGTTTTAACCGATTTGACGAACAGATTTTCATCTTTACAAAAACTTTTAAACGTTCTATCGCATGTTAATCGAAACCAACTTGCATCTTTAATGCAAGATGCTTCACAAGCGGAGAACATTGAATTCAAATTCAATCCTCCCTCGGCTCCCCACTTCGGAGGTGTTTGGGAGATACAAATAAAAGCGGCTAAAAGTCATTTATATCGGGTCGTTGGCGATCAAGTCTTAACTTTTGAAGAGCTGACGACACTTTTCGTACAAATCGAAGCCATTTTAAATTCGAGACCGTTGTGTCCCGTAAGTGCTGATCCCAGCGATCTGTCAGCATTGACACCAGGTCATTTCTTAACGTTAGAACCGTTAACAGCGGTCCCCGATGAAGATCTTTCTTCCATTAACATTAATCGGCTTCATCGGTGGCAGTTGTTGCAATCTTTCCATCAGAATTTCTGGTCCAGATGGAAACACGAATATCTTAACTCTTTAACGCAACGCGCTAAATGGACTAAAGATTCAAAACCATTAGCTGTGGGATCGATGGTCATCATTAAGGATGACAATTGTGCACCGTTACACTGGACCCTCGGTAGGGTACAGCAGCTCATTGCTGGAGCTGACGGAATCGTTAGAATCGCCATGGTTAAAACTGCAACCAATAACTTGATTCAGCGTCCATTGGTTAAGTTATGCCCTCTGCCAATCGAGGCCTAACTTAATTTCAATCTCGTATCTTAATCGTATCATATCGTTTTTCGTAAACTTAGTTTTAATTGTATTAATAGTTTATTTATCGTATATATCGTTTATCAGTCTTAGCGTTAGTTATTAACCAGAAAATACCATAGATATTTTGGTGGGCGGGATGTTCCGTCATCGTAACTTTTCGTTTAATTTTCATAATAATCGCGGGTATCGATGTCTCTGCATAAGTATCAATGTAGTGACAAAACGCAGTCAAACTAGGCTGCTTATGCGCTCCGTCCTTCGAGTTGGATTTTTATTGACAACTTGAGGGCAGTCACGCTTTGGAGGCCGCACCGGTCACATCGCCATCTTCTATTCGTATCTAACGGGCCCGTCGACGCGTGTGCTAGTCACCCTCCCATGTGATCTCAACTTACCTCATCATCTACACGCCCAAATGTGCTAGAAGCCGAAGGAATTCCCAATTGCTGTTACCCAAACTCGAGGTGGAACTGTCAACGATCTGCTCAAGGTACGTGAGTGCATAGTATTTTGTCATTGCGTACTGCTCGTACAGAACATCGATCCCTTTTTACCGGCAAGCCTTCTACGGTTTGATCCAGGTGTAGCAGGAAGCCACCAATCGCCTTTTAATCGTGGTGCGTTTGCTACACAATTATATCGCGTTCAAACTTTCGCACGACTTTAAATCGACTTACTATAGTACCGCCTCCGACAGATGTGGCGGACCTTATTTTACAATTCCGTTCATCATTCGCCAGCCCAATGACGTTTCATTTTCTTAAGACTCGCGAACACTAAATGCCACAATGATATATGTTTTAAATAATTGAGATAGTGTCGGAAACGACTTGTTAATTTTTATTTTTAAACTAGTTGTGCCCGTGACTTCGTACGCGTGAAAATAGTTTAAATATTTCCCGTTTTTGCAACATTTTTCTTTATTACTCTGCCCCTGTTGGCTGTAGGGTGATGTTTTATAACCTAAAGTCTTCCTCAATAAATGGGCTATCCAACACAAAAATAACTTTTCAAATCGGCCAAGTACTTCCTGAGATTAGCGCGTTCAAACAAACAAACTCTTCAGTATAGATAATTGAGGTAGCGTCGGAAACGACTTGTTAATTTTATGTTTAAACAGACTTTTTGTTCGTAATTAAAGTGTCTATGCCGTAAATATACTGGAGTTGTTATCCCTATTTCAAAGATTCTTAAGAAAGCGATAAATTATATCCTGGATTTTTAGTCTTAGGCATTGCAATTAGAGCTTTAAAGTAATTTATGTCTTAGAGCTAAAGTTCTGTAACTTAATCGATTTACGTAAAGAAAAAAATATTGTTTTTTCATTCATAGAAAAATACGCACACATAGTTAACTGCAAAGCTTAGGCTGGATTACATCATTTTAACTTCAAAAATCTGTCAAACTCCATACAAAAAACACCGGTTATCGTTATAATTACGGTCAAATTTAGGTGGTATAACTCAGCCTTATGATGTGCAAAATTACGCCTTAGTTTTTAAAAAAAACTATTAATACTCGTAACATTTCAAATAACATTTTTTTCGAGCAATATTACGTTTAAAAATAATTTCAATACATTTACATTGTTATGTTCTATTGTAGATCTTATTAAAAAAAAATTACACCTGTTTGCAATTTCGCCCTGTATTTTACAAAACAGCGACCATTTCCAAACGTTTTACAAAACCAAATCTCATTTGAGAGCGCTGAAATTTTTCGCCATTATCGCTTAATTAAGGGTTAATTGAAGTACAACCCTTTAAATTATAATTAACCTAAGATCTTTGGGTGTTAGCTAATTACAGAGGTTATTACACTCATAATTACTGAGTTAATCACCAATTGTTTTGTCATAATCACAATATGTCTTTAAGGGGCGGGTTATAGTGACGAGCGGGAGCGGAATTTGCAGATTTTTTAATGAAAAGTATCAGACGTTACTATGCGGAAATCCATAATCTATACTAATATTATAAATGCGAAAGTAACTCTGTCTGTCTGTCTTGCTTTCACGCCTAAAACCTTTACCGATTTTCATGAAAGGTATAGAGATAATTTGAGTCCCGGGAAGGACATATAGGATAGTTTTTATCGCGGTTTTTGAAACAGGGACGCGCGCGATAAAGTTTTTCTGTGACAGACAAAATTCCAGGCGGGCGAAGCCGCGGGCGGAAAGCTACTTATATGAAAATAAAACAGTTGTTTTGGAAGGACATTACAGGCTAGCATCGTCGGTCCACCTTGTGGGTGGATGTCCCACTCTGCGTTTCCCGGTACGCTGCCTCCACTCCAGAACCTTGCTGCCCCATCGGCCGTCAGTTCTGCGTACTATGTGCACTGCCCATTACCACTTCAGCTTGCTAATCCGTCGGGCTATGTCAGAGACTTTAGTTCGTTCACGGATCGCTTTGCCTTGGCGTAAATCGGGCCTTAGGTAGATAGGTTCTCTATAGAACGGATTTTACGAAACTCCACCCCTAAAAGGGTAAAACGGGGTCTACGCGTACGAAGTCGCGGGCGGCCGCTAGTATATTACAAGTACTTATACATTGTATGTTAAAACGGTCGTTAAGATCGAAATCTCTCTCAAACTACTTACAAAAGGTTTACAGACAAATAAAAAGTCAATAAAAGTTGACTCAATAAAACATTTTGACGATATCAACTAAAACTATCGTAAATCTTTATTTAGAACAAAGCGGTCGCCCGTGACTTTGTCTGTGAAAATATATTATTTTAACCGACTTCAATAAAGGAGGAGGCTATGTTGTAAATAGAACGTAGGATTTTTTAGGGTACCGTACCCAAAGGCTGAAAACGGGACCCTATTAATAAGACTTCACTGTTTCATAACAATAGTGGTACAGAATCAGATTTATGAGCGAGCCGCTACGACTTCGGGGGGCTCCAATCCCCTCCTTCAGTTGTTCTTTAAAGAGGTTTTCTCCTCACGACCCTGGTAGAACAGGACCCCCGGCCCGCCGTAACCGCCGATTTACGGTCTGCTCTATCAAAATCAAATCATATCAAATCAAATATTATTTGCATTAAAAAAGGGGATTTCACAAATTTGTGGCTGTTATTACATATTTTCAGTAGTACTTATGCCTATTTAGCCATCTTAAATTCTATGTCCATGTGCAGTCAACTCTGCTGCTCAGAGAAAGAGCGGCTTGGGCAAACTCCCCGCCAGCCCCCACCTGTGGGAGGTTTTAATATGTCCCCTGCATCGTGGCCCGGTCAAATGCCTCAACGGCCCCCGACCCACTCAATTTATTTATTTATTTAAAACTTTAATGCCAAATTTTGAATATTAGGCGAACTTAATGCACTAAAGCATTCTCGACCAAACCTTTGGGTTGAGCAGAAAATAAATTTGTTTGACGGTAGGTACTCCTAGTTGTCTACTCAATTGTGAGTTACGAGTTACCCGACAGGTAACAGGCAGGATTTTAAATTAAAAAATAACCTCCAAGACTCGACTAAAGCCTGGTCCGTGAGCACGTAGAATTTTGTCCAATGACCCCAAGCTACCCACCCATCCCTATCGCTCGCGCGTATTCGCTGGGTGCGAAGTACTAGGTGGGGGGGACATAATCTATCGCAGCGCTCATGGTGGTCAAAAGTAGAAATAATGTAAGCTCTGTCATCAGATGTATCTGTCAATGGCAAAGCGATTCTACATAATACATTTTAATATCATTAATTAATCGCATGAAAAGGGTCCTACTGGGAACTTAAATAAAAGAGTGGACTGTATTTCGATAGGGCTGTTTTAATAGCCGTTTACAATTTGGAAATAACTAAACTATACAACGTGGTAGTACAAAAATGAGTCACAGTAGTTGTTGTGCACAGATGTTTGCCTTATGATGAGAGCGTGAATTATTGAACTCTGCCCTTGTTTTGTTCTTAATTCTTCTACATCTCGGACTTGTCCAGCCAATACCAACAACTTTCCTTTAAATACGGTTTGTGGTTGGAATTTGATATTGTAACTCTCACAAACCCGGTCTTCAAAACGATACTCATTTCGATCTGAAAACGATATTTAATTTATTACTAGCGATACAGAAACATTTAAATATATTTACTGTTATATAATGAAACCGTTAAAGTAGCTTTTTCTTTTTGTTTTACTGTAAAACTACAACTATAAATGAAGTAAACAAACCCTGACACAATCAAAATTAAACACACTTTTTGGACTTACCTCATTTGATTTGAATGACCAAAATGATTTCAAAACCTTTTTTCCACCCAAATCGTGGTATCACAACAATTTATTAGTTGAAAATATTTGTTATTTTTTCATTTCGATATTTTTTCACAAATATACGACCTAAATGTCAATGTGACAGAACCCACAAAGTTGTGGACGCTAGTTGGCGCTGTAATCGTGCACGGAGCCAATATTGCTGTCGCGACTGTGAGACGCGCGCCCGCAGTGAGTGTGCGAGCGCGACAGCAACATAATTACGAGCGAGCGATAAGGATAGGTAGCTTGGGGTCATTGGACAAAATTCTACGTGCTCACGGACCAGACTATAGTTGAAATTCTTAGCTCGAAAACCTTAATTTCAGGAACAAACGGGAAGTATTGCTCGAAGCGCACCTATGTTATGTTGCCCTGGTTTTACCCGACTACGCCAGTAGGAGAGTTATGTTTTTATTCAGCTTACAAGGCACTTCGTAAATATGGATGCGCTTCTAATTGGGTGCGTTTCAAGAAATACCCCCAACGGAACCCTCGGTGCGTGAATCCGACTCGTATTTGACCGGTTTTTAATTTTTTTTATTTATTTTTTCTAACACGTTAACTCTAAAATCGCTACCTCCTATCAATCTACCCTCACCACCAACATTTACATACCCGCCGCATTAAGCAGTCGCATAATGCCCGGCTACCGAGGGCGTGTGGTCCCGGGTTCGAGTCCGGCCCACTTCTGTCTTTGTTTAGTACGGATGCATTAACAATGGGTTTTGGATGGAGAAGTGGTGTCTTCCAGCGACTTGGACCATTTTGGTCCACGGGCCAAGTGACCGGTTTGAATCTATTTGTATATCTATAAAAGAGAAAATTAAATGTCACTGACAAGAGCACTGACTGACTCACTCATTAATCGCGAAATCTCAGAAACTTCAAGTGCTAGGAGTCTCAAATTTTGCATGGGGGTTCCCTTTAGAACGTAGGTGCTCACCAGGAAGGGATTTTCCAAAACTCAACCCCTAAGGGGGTAAACGCGTACGAAGTCGCGGACGGCCGCTAGTTCTTAAATATTTTTTCTTGTTTTCACCTCCAATGTTTTATTAATAAATTAAACACCAAATCAACAAAAATCTACTCTAGAATCTTAGAGGGGGCCCAGTTACTGAAAGAAATTATTATTTTTTTAATTCAATCCAGTAACTTGGCCCTTAGACCAAGCTAAAAGTGCCAAAGTGGCCAAGTCACTGGAAGACTCCTATGTTCTTCTGATTAATTTCGTTGCGGGTCCAATGACAGTTTAACTTTCCCCCGGGACAAACTTGACCTTCACTGGTTGGGTTGTTGGCGGTCAAGCTGTAGATCCTGGCTACACTGGAGTTGCAGCGGTGGGAACGAGAAGTGAGAATAGTTTCTTTCTTTTATTTAGTCCATAATGATCTATAGCTAAAATAATTATCTAAAGAAGTATACGCCCATATTCACAAACGATGCTCGCTTAAGTGAAGCAGCAAATCGAACGCACAGCGTTGGAGAGACCTCTGTGATTGGTTTGTGTGTCACCCTGTGCGTCCATGCGCACTATGAGACCTCATAGTGAATACGGGTGATAGAAATAACGCCGAAACAAATAAATTTAGTGTAGTTAAAGTACCTTAATCAGTTGTAATATATGCCATTTTCCAACAAAAAAATATGGTCCTGCCATTTTGTCAACTCCCACAATAACATCTGATAAGTGTCATTTAACAGCATTTTTAGTGATTAATAAATTAACATGTCGCTGTTTGCACGCAAATTATATTAATCATTAAATTTTTGATGACAGTCATTATTTCGCTAAAAGTACCGCTGTGGGTTTTATTCTTTAAGGAATTAAGGTTCCGATGTGAAATGAAAAAACCTAAGCTAACATTTATGAGGAACTAGCTTTTGCCCGCGGCTTCGTCCGCGTGAAAATCTGTTGTATCTATATCTATAAAAGCGAACCGTCACTGACTGACTGACTTACTGACACATCACGAAATCTCAGAAACATTTTGCATGTGATTTTGCAAAATTAAACCCCTTAGGGGGTAAAGCGGGATCCACGCGTACGAAGTCGCGGGCGGCCGCCAGTAAACTGAAAATAAGTACTGTAAAGTTTCATCGAGTTCAGTTTTTGCGTGAAAGAGCATCCATACATGCCGGGCGGCACGGCCGGCGGCCAACCCGGCCGTCGTGCATCTTTTACTGGCAAGGCAGACTCAAACCCGGCGGCAAACCAGGTGACATAAGCCGCGGCATGTGTGGATGCGCCATAACAACAAACATAGATCTTCACAAACGTTCTCATTATAATTTAAGTATTAGATTAATCAATGATAAATTAAAATGTAAAGAGCGTAAAGATATTGTATCTCTCTCTGTCGAGCGAACTATTGAGCTGTCATGTGCAGAACTGGACGACTATGTTATTGTATGTGTATATAGACCCCCATCTAGTAACTATGAATTATTTGAAACCACAATGGAAGAGGTACTTAGAAGAGTGTGTAATAGTTCAAAGAAAGTAGTTGTATGTGGAGACTTTAATATTAATATAATAGAAGATTCCTCTCTTTCAATACGGTTTTTAAATTTATTCAAATCTTTTAACTTGTTAAATCTTTTCTCTGAACCAACTAGGGTGACTTGCTTAGACAATATATTCTGTAACTGCTTAGTGCTAGAGAAATCAATAATAAATTTTGTTAATTCTGATCATTGCGGTCAAATAGTGTCATTTCAACACCATTTTGTGCCATCGAGCAAGGAAATAGAATATAGACCAGTCACTGCATCCCAGAAAGACAAATTTAAATATCTAATAAGGTCCCACTTTTGCATTATTTTAACTGTAGTATAAATATTTTATATGAGCAATTATTTGAATTAATTAAAAATGAGTTCAATAAAACTTTTCCTAAGAAAACAATTATTATTAAAAGCAATAAAACTAAATTCAGTGACTGGGCTACAGTAGGTATTTATATTAGTAGGAAAAAAATGTTTGAATTATATGGTAGAAAAGCCTATAGTAGCGACCCGAACTTTATAGAATATGTAAAAAAATACTCAAAAGTTTTTAAACAAGTTTGTACCATGGCAAAATCTATTTACATACGTGACAAAATTAAAAACTCTGGCAACAAAATTAAAGCTACTTGGAATTGTATTAATAAAGAAACTTGTAGAATTATATCTCGGGATGACACATTCGCATTAAAAATTGATAATAAGTATATTAAATGCAATGATAAGGTAGCAAACGCATTCGAAGGTTACTTCTCAAATGTACCAATCATAACAACAAGCAATCTTAATTCATGTTCATATCAGGCAATGTCTCTTCTCGAGGGTTGTGTTGATGTTTGCAATAGCCCATTAAAATTTAGACAAATAGACCCCATAGTTATTATAAAAACTTTCAAAGAACTAAATATAAAAAAGACAGAGGATATATGGGGCATATCAACAAACATAATAAAACCCATCATTCCTCTTATAGCTCCCCATTTAGCTCATATCTTTAATGAATGTATTAACGAAGGTCAGTTCCCTACCCTGATGAAACATAGTAAAATCATACCATTATTTAAAGCAGGAGACAAAAGTGACCCATCCAACTTTAGACCTATATCGATACTACCTGCGCTCAGTAAAATATTTGAAAAAATTATTTTCAATCAACTACTGTCTCATTTTAACTTAAATAAACTGTTTCATGAAAAACAATATGGGTTCACAAAAGGGAAAAGTACGACCGATGCAGGGGTTGCTCTTATCAAACACATTTTCGATGCTTGGCAGGAGAAAAAGGATGCTATTGGTGTATTTTGTGACTTATCGAAGGCGTTTGACTGTGTTGATCATCAAACTCTGTTATTTAAGCTAGAACATTATGGCGTATCAGGCAAGGCCTTAAGCCTATTACACTCTTACCTCTCAGACAGATTACAAAAAGTAAATATTCACGGAACTAACTCTTCGGGCGCCCCCCTAAAAATGGGAGTGCCCCAAGGCTCAATACTGGGACCATTGCTCTTTCTGATTTATATAAATGATCTACCTTTTTATTCAAAGGACCTTTGTGAGATAGTATTATTTGCTGATGACACTTCTTTAATTTTTAAAACTGACAGGCGTCAGGAAATATTTGACGACGTGAATAATGCTCTTTCCAAAGTATTAGACTGGTTTACAACTAATAATTTGCTATTAAACGCAAAAAAAACTAAATGTTTAAAATTCACTATGCCTAATGTCAAACAAGTTAATACTAATATTACAGTAAATAATGAACGCATTGAACTGATAAACTCTACTGTCTTTCTAGGTATTACCCTAGACTGTAAATTACAATGGGGCCCCCATATTGCTGCCTTGGCGGGAAGACTTAGTTCAGCTGCCTTTGCGGTGAGAAAGATCAGAAACTTGACTGATGTTGAAACAGCAAGGCTTGTATATTTTAGTTATTTTCATAGTATTATGTCTTATGGTCTTTTACTGTGGGGCTCAGCAGCAGACATAGAATCAATTTTCATTTTACAGAAAAGAGCTGTTCGGGCAATATACGGTCTTAAACCACGTGACTCGCTTAGAGAAGTTTTTAAAGAAATCAATATATTGACTGTGGCTTCGCAATACATATTTGATAACATTATGTATGTCCGTAAACATATACATTTATTTACTAAGAAAAGTGACGTCCACTCATTTAACACGAGACATAAGAATAAACTTGCTGTTCCATCATTTAGGTTGCATAAGATGAAATGTATTACCATATTTAACAAAATACCACACAACCTTGTCGAATTGCCAATAAACAAAAAGATACATATAAAAAATACCCTTATGTCCAAAGGGTACTACAAGGTTCGAGACTATATTGATGACAAGGATGCGTGGTCAGTTCAGTCTGCACATATTTGATGTACTTAAATTTGACTATTCTTACCGTTAGATAATTCCTGGCAATAAGTGGTGACTGAGTTTGTTCCGGCGTTTCTTCTCAGCACTTGCCATATGTTTGTCTCGAAGCGCTGGTAGGGCCCAAAAGATAAGGAGACATGTAAAGTGCCCCATAAGGGCTACCTTTTCTTTTTTTATTATTTTCTATTGACGTTCATAAGTGCCACTTGTGGTCTAAACTGAATAAATATTTTTTGATTTTGATTTTTTGATTTTGATTTTTGATTTTATTAGCACTATAGTTTCTAGCGCTTAACTGAGTCAAAGCCTGAGGTATTGGAGCGGCACGGGAGGGGTGACATTGACATAATTATTAGATGTGACAGAGCGTACGAATCTGAAAGAAATCTAAAGTCTCACTGACGTTTGACGTTACAAAAACACCCTCCCGTGCCGCTCCCGTACCTCAGGCCTGACTCAGTTTAGCTCTGGGCCTATTATAGTCCGTTCGTTCGTTTCAGCCAAATGACGTCCACTGCTGGACAAAGGCCTCCCTCAAGGCTTTCCACAATGATCCCGCATCCAGGCTCTTCCCGCGACCCATACTAGATCGTCGGTCCACCTAGTAGGAGGCCTGCCCACGCTACGTTCCATTCCAGCCCGTGGTCGCCTCTCGAGAACCTTTCTGCCCCAACGGCCATCGTCTCTACGAGCTATGTGCCCCGCCCACTGCCATTTGATTTTAGCAATTCTGCGAGCTATATCGGTTACTTTGGTTCTCCTGCGGATCTCCTCATTTCTGATTCGATCACGCAGACCTATTAGTACATTATTCTGTAATATTAGCAAGAAGGATCATTACTGTATTTAACCCGACTGCACCAGAAGGAGGGTTATGTTTTTCTTCTTTTCGTTTCAAATCATGAATAGAAGAATGAATGTATATTTTTTTAAACCTACAGAACCTCATCCAAAAAGTTACAATACAAAGCTGTCATTTTTCATAAAAAACCAAAACATCGTCAACTCGCTGAAGCATTTTGTTAATAACTTTTTATTTGTATTAACATCTTTATCTCGTAAAAATAAAGTTGATATTAAACTGGTGATTTATCAATGCGAGTGATGTTGTAATTATTTTGATGGAAAGATGAGTGTTTTGAGGCTTTGTGGGGTGACCATGATTCTTATAATTCATAAAATTCATTTATTTTTTGTTAGTGAATAAGGCAAGAGAGAATAAGCAACAGGGCAGGTATGTACCAACTTAGACCGCATCTCACTTAAAATCAGGTGCGATTGCCTGTTACGGGTTACCTGTTATTGCAAAAAAGAAGTTGGCTCTAAAAGAGCACTTTTTCACGGCTCAACCCTACCACTGCTTCGGGACAATAATATGAAGCAGTGCTGAGATTAAGATTATTGTGAGAGACAATTTTCATCACAATAATTCAAACACCATAATAAAAAAAATAACTGTTGTAAAATAAAAATAAAATAAAAAACTAATAAATAGAAATACTTTTTTTCCTTACAAACTTAATAATTTATTTATTTATTTAAAATCTTTATTGCAAACATAAAAATACAGTGGTACAACAGGCGAGCTTAATGCCATGTGGCATTCTCTTCCAGCTAACCAGAAAATTAAACAAAACAGAGAATTTAAGTAGGCGGTGCAAAATAGTAAAAATTGTATTCCGAAACATTATATTATTATTTTTTTAGCTTCCGGTAAAGGACCATAAAAATTATTTTGATTATTTTTGTGTTGATAGCGCAGCGACCAAAATTATTTAATCCACGCCCCGCCCCTATTTTTATGCCGAGTTTCTGCAAAAGCATGGTCACCACCCTACTAGCTTTTAGGTCAAAGCTACCGCACTCAAAGTTTTATAGTAATCATAACCGCATTATTGTGGGTTTTGACTCTTATTCCACTCAGATTGCTATCTTCGCTGTAAACTAAAAACAATCTCATTCTACCCGCATTTTATGGGTAAAACTCAAGAGAAAAGTTACTCTAGAGAGGTTAAAATAGAGTCTAGAATAAAAATCTAAAATAGAGCGCTCCAAAATTTTAAAAGGTACGTGACGTCAAGGCGTGGTTAATAGCACTTTGTGAGGTCACGCGGAACTTCAACACACTTATAACTTCGTAATTCTGGTCTCTTTACTATACTTCATTTGATTGACCAATAAAAATATACTTAGCCAATATTTTTTGATAAATTGACGCACTAAAAGTATTTTTTTTTAGAAATCTAGCCTATATGACCCAAGTTACATTCATTTTTCAGCCTAAAATGTAGTTATTTGACTAAAAACAGCCAAATCACGACGTAATATTGTGATTAAGGTGTGTAAAGTTTTCAGCAGATCATCGGTCCGCCTATTGGGAGCTGCCTGCCCACACTACTTCCGTTCTATAGTCGTCACTCTTTTTTTATTTGTCCAGCAGTGGGCGTTATTTTGCTGAAACCACAGACGAACGAATGAACAAACATGTACTATCCGTTCGCTTAAAGTTTGCCGCTGGCGATATGACGTCACTCGAAGGGAAGCGTCTATAACTTTATCAAACTATATTTAAAATATTTTTTATTTATTATTATTGATAAAAATTGCGTATTTGCGTAAAATAAGACACATTAATTGCGTTTAATCACTAACTAATTGCGTTTAATCGCGGTTGGGGGAGGGGACGCGCATTCCACGGACCGGCAAACTTAGCGCGAACCCGGTAGCTTTAGTGTTAGAGTTAGACACTTTGGTTGATAAAATGGTGAAATAATCGTTATGCACTTACCAAATAATAAAACCTATGTTGTCATAATATCAAGTGAACAATAAAGTAGGCACTTACTATTTTGCCTACCCTAGGAGTCGAACTGGCTACGCCACAAATTAATACGCCGCAGATTGATCGCTGAAATAAAGTGTAAAATGGCTTTTAAATCCGCATATGCCCGTAAAATAAAGAAAATAAAGAGGACCCATAAAAGCGGCATGAATTTTACCGATTGCCATGTCAGTGTTTACGATTTTTGCGGCCGGGGCTTGACTGGGAGCGGGGAAGCGGGAATAAAATATGAAGATCTATAAAGCCACTGTAGTGTGAACACACTATGTGCTTGAAATACGGGATGTTCGTGTGAACGTTAAAGGGGATCCTGCAAAAAACAGTTCCTGCAATAAACGGAATGTCTCTAAGGGAACAAGCCCTTAACCTGAAATGGTGCTTTATTTCAGCGCAATCTGTTCACTGGTTTGAGCTGTGTTTTGGTTGATGGATTAGTTAGTAACAGTTTTACAGGAAATGGATCGGCCACACTCACCGTAGGGATCCCTATCACATCCCCAAGCAGGCTCTGGATTGGACCCCCAAGGAAAACGCAAACGTGGTCGCCCCAGGCAAACTTGGCGGCGCACTGTGCAGATTAGGCGAAGAAAATCGGCAAGACTTGGAGCGAGATCAAACGCGAAGCTCAAGACCGAACGCGATGGAGGACTGTTGTGGATGCCCTCTGCCCCATCTAGGAGACATTATAGGACCTTAAGTCAAGTAAGTCATTTTATAGCCTTATGGAAAACCGCTCACAGTCAAGCCCCGTCCCTACGCTGTCGAATGAATGACTCGTAGGATATTACATGTATTGTCGGACAAAATTGGTTTTTTCATGTGAATATCAATTTGTTTGGTTTTCGAAATGAAGTCGCGTCAGAAATATAAAAATTTACCGACTAAATAAAAGTTATGCGTTTTAAATCAAGGACGGTTTGTGGATGGAGTTTTCTATGGATGTTACAGCTTGTGAATGTGAAGGTTTTTGTTTCAGGGATTTATTTGATCATCAAGGTTCTGGAGTGGAGGCTATGTTCTAGAAAACGCAGCGTAAGACGTCCGTCCACAAGGTGGACCGACGACCTTATAAAGGTAGGCCTAATAAAGTTCGAATATCAGATTCGAACGGATCGGTTTTTTGCAGAACACTGCAAACGGGATGTTCGTGTGAAGAATCCTGTTAAAAACGCAAGAAACCTATCCATTCGAATTTCGAAATCGGTTTTGTCAGTAAACTAAATAAATAAAATTAAATTAATATCCTTGGACATTTTACACTGCGCTTCTAGTCCCAAACTAAGCAAAGCTTGTACTATGGGTACTAGACAACGGATATAAATATACATAAATACTTTTTTTTAATACATAGGACATACACTTATTATACATAGAAAACACCAAGTCCAATACAAACAAATTATATTCATGCACACATTTATGTTTGTACTGTGCGGGAATCGAACCCGCTACCTCCGGAATAGTAGTCCGTTTCGAACCACTACACCAGACGGCCGACTAAAAAACTAGACCAGTAAAAAACAGGATCCAGTTAAATTACAAGTAAAACCACTTTTGACTGATTTTTGCAGTCAAAAGTGGTTTTGACCGATTATGAGTTTTGACTGCAACACATACATTTTTTGCAAACACCCGTACTGCACGGGATACTGCCGTGTGAACACACAAGTTCAGTTTTGCAGGATCCTACATTACTGTATTGCCCTGGAAAACGACCCAAATAAGCCGAACTAATTTTGTCATTTCTATTAGATATATCTTGTTCTTCCACAACGATATTACACAATAGCTAATCCACAGACAAGGTTTGCTTAACTTAATATTCATAGGTGTGCGTAATGACGTCACGGGCCATAGAGGAAGCCGTAAAGATGGCGTATTGACTTGTCCGAATTTTAGGGGCCTACTGCTATGAATGCTTAATAATGTAGCGCGACGGAGGTGGTTTGATCGTAGATGTTTGCGAGACTACTTCAAATAATTTTTTTTTTGCGAACATGGGTTTGCATTCAGTAGTCTGTTACAGATTTTTTAAGTTATCTTTCACCTTTCTTCGGTATTGAGTAAATTATTATTTTCAACAGTGGAAGAACAAAACGTGTTATTACAAAAAAGAATACAAAATGTTATTCTAAAATATAAAAAATGTCTTCACAGCTCGTTACATATACAATAAATAACAGTTTATTAGTTTGACAAGCAATGATTTTTGGTGGAATAATATTTTTTCTGATTAAAAAAAACCATCATTTCCAAACTTAACTAAAATAAAGGTATTATTCCAAGATAAACAGTAGGTTTTACTCCGCGCCTATATTTCTTTCCTCGATCATTGCCTTTAAGTCATAGTAAAATTGTACTAACCGTCTTGCCAACGATCAACGCACCTCAGTCGCGCTACACAAAGCACTATGCATACTAAACCCAAGCACTTCCTATGCGGCCCGAAGTCGCTTCTGTATCGAGTTACTGCCAAATGTCTTATTGCCACATACGAGCCACAACATTCACCTATATACCCACATAAGTGGATCTATATGACCTAAATAGAACCTTTCTGTCTTTCTTGATAGTTAGCCAGTTGTTTGGCCTGATGGTAGCAGGTTCGAATCTCCAAATACCTTATTTCCACATACGAGCCACAACATTCACCTATATCTGATATAAATTACTATCCATTATTATGACCTAAAAACGACCTTTTTGATTCTTTTTAAATCTACATTGATGGTCGTCGTTTCAGCCAAATGACGTCCACTGCTGGACAAAGACCTCCCCCAAGAATTTATATAACGACCGGTCCTGCGCTGCCTACATCCAGGTACTTCCCGCGACCTTCACCAGATCGTCGGTCCACTTAGTGGCCTGATGTAAGTGGCTTCAAATCTAGCAGGAAGCTATTTAAATAAGTAACCGCCTCTGTGGTCTCGTTTGTAATCTATCTCAGACCCAGGAACCTCGGGTTCGACTCATAATGATGGCAAAATATTCTGCTCGGTTTGGTTGGTAAGGCTACGGGACTATTCCCACCTCTCGTTCCCACCACTGCAACTCCTGTGTAGCCAGGATCTACAGCTTGACCGCCAATAAAACCCCAACCAGTGAAGGCAAGTTTGTCCCGGGGAAAGCTACAGTTAGGGTGGATTACACCATCTTATTTTACCAATAACAAACGTTAAAGCTAAGTCAAACTCCATACAATAACACCGTCTATGGTTATAGTTACGATTAAAGTTAGGTGGTGAGTGAGACTGAGCAGTCTTAGTAATAAATTTAATTAATATTGTTCTCTAATTCGATTCTTATTAAATTTATTTAGGTGTCGTACATATTTTTCCATTCGTTATCAAATATCCATACATCAAAAGTATTTGTATGTTCCAATGTGGGTTTTAAAACAATAAGTGGATCGTCGGTACAGTGGCCGAATCAGTCAAAAACTGATTTGCATGTACAGTCGTATAGACAAGGATTAGTTAAAACACAATTTAAAAGTATTATTTTATAAACGATTGTTATTTAAAACTTGTTTAATAACAACAAAAATAAAATTAAACTTTGAGATGTTAAAAAAATGAAAAATTACGATTTTATTTCCTCGGAAGAAGGTATACAACTCGAAGTATGTGTAAACAATATAGGTACTTTTGAAAATTTATTACACAATATAAAACAAGTACCAGCATGAAATAAATTAAAAACGAACAATAAAAATTGTGAGTTGATTTATTTGAATTTGCAAATCTTGAATATTTATAAAACTGTCGTTTCCCAGGTAGAGTCGCTATTTTGACCATTGACAGGCTTTTTTGAGTCATAAAAAGTAATTTATTTTTTTAATGAAACTCTTAGAAATTACTCTTACTTGGCATAACTTCCTATCTACACTATATTATAATGAGGAAAGATTTTATTGTTTGTATTCAATAGGCTTCGAAAAACTTGACTGATTTGAAAAAATATTTCTCTTTTAGAATTTTACATTATTTCTGATGAACATAGGCAGTACGAAATACGGGGTCAGCTGTAGGTCTGTATTGAATTTATAGGTAGAGTACCACTAATTACTAATCACTTACACGAGACCTAAATTATTTTAGGGGAAACCTCTTTTCTCCCCGACTGTACCAGATGTCTCCCACACTTTTCCCGTACAAGTCATCCATCAAACATTATCGTTATACTTACGGTGCATACATTATAATTATATTAGACGGGAGATTAGCGCTGTGTCTACATTATACTACGACTTGGTGGTTTGATACTTTTATGGTACTTCTGTTGGTGATTTTTTATATATGGCAACCTTCATACATTTATTAGGTTGGCAGTCATGGCCATTATGTTGGTACGCTTGTAATTTTTCTTTACTCCTTCCTGTGTGATCGCTAATCGTAGCAACTATTGTGTCTGAAGAAGTGAAAATACAGTTATAATTATTGAAGTTACATCTTTCATTTTAATATCACATCAGGTTATGGGCCCAGGCACATATACCGGACTGATTATAACTCTCGTCAGTAAGTACTGCAATCGGCGAAAAGAGAGGTTAGAAAATACACGCCTAGCGTGGTCGGCAATTTACCTCGAAGGAAGAACTGCTGCAGGAAGGTAAGATGGAAGATTATAAATTCAGCACAATCAAACTGGAGGGTTCCAAGAACTGGAACATATGGAAGTTCCAAACAACGGTTTTGTTGCGCGGGAAAGGCTATATGGACATAGTGGAGGGAAGGAGTGTCAAACCGCAAAAACATGAAGAAAGAATCATTTGGGAATCAAATGATGCAAAGGCTCAAACGATTCTGGTCACACGAATGACAGAGGAGGTCATGATACACCTAATAACCTGTGAGACATCAGCTCAAATGTGGAAAAAATTACAAAGTGTCTTCGAGCAAAAAACTGAGACCAGCGTTCACATTGTCCAACAGAGATTTTTCCAGTTTAAGTATGAAAAGGGAATGGAAATGTCAGTGTTCCTATCTAAGATACAGGAACTCCAAAATCAACTGAAGCAAATGGGTGAAGAAATATCTGACAAGTTTGTAATTACCAAAGTTCTCATGTCGTTACCAGATGAATACAGACATTTCATTTCTGCATGGGAATCTGCACCAGATGATAAGCAGACATTCGATAACCTGGTAGCCAGATTATTGGTGGAAGAGGAAAGAGTGAAGGAGAAAGACGTAGAAACTCAACAAGCATCATCATCTGCGTTCATCGTGAAAAACAGAAGACCTGTAAAGTGTTTTAAGTGCGGAAAAAATGGACATTATCAAAGTGATTGCAAAAGTAATAGTGGTAATAGGAACAGTGAAGAGAACGTAATGAACAATAACTGTTTTTATTGTGGAAAGTTCGGACATTATAAAGCGCAGTGTCGGTTCAAAAAGCAAAAGGCCAATATTACCAATAACAAAACGAAGAGTAATGCCTTTTTAGTGTCAAACTTAAAATACGAAGTGCATAAATCGCAGTGGTTGGTAGACTCTGGTGCTAGTGATCATATGTGTAGGGATCGGGCATTGTTTACATCATTCTCAGTTGCATCGCAGAAGTACGTGATCATCGGTAATGGCGCAATGATTAGTGTCATGGGTTGCGGGCAGGTGGCGGCACAAGTGTCAAATGGGAATGAATGGATAGACACGGTCATAGACAACGTACTGTACGTTCCAGAGTTAAAAACCAATCTTTTTTCGGTCAATCGCGCTACTGACAAGGGTTACGTCACTTTGACAGATGACAGTTGTTGCAAATTCTACAAATCCGGCGTGGTGTGTGCTCTGGCAAAACGAGTTGAAAACTCATATTATTTGGACTTACGTTATAAATGTGAGACTGCAAATGTTGCTGGCCTGGTACAGAATGACTTGAATGAGTGGCATAAGAGATTGGCGCATCAGAACTTTACCTACGTGAAAGATATTCTACAGAATAACAATGTTGTTGTGAAACAAATCTCTGCACCTGAGTGCGAGAGCTGTTTGATTGGTAAGATACATCGATTACCTTTTAGTAGAAGCGAAGATAAGAGCTCAAAAACCTGTGAATTGATACATGCTGATACCTGTGGGCCAATGGAAGAAGAGTCTATTGGTGGCTCGAGATATTTTGTTATACTAAAAGATGACTATTCTAACTTCAGGTGTGTTTACTTCGTCAAGAAAAAACATGAAATAAAACAATGCATTGAGAATTTCATTAATAAGGCAGAGACTTTAACTGGAAACAAAGTAAAGACCTTTAGAAGCGACAATGGGTTAGAGTTTGTAAACAAGGAATTGAAGGAGATGTTCTCAAAGCGAGGAATAACACATCAAACTACAGTAACCTATACCCCGGAACAGAATGGTAAAGCAGAAAGAGAAAATAGAACTCTAGTAGAGGCAGCACGTACAATGTTACATGAAAAGGGCTTACCAAAGAAATTGTGGGCTGAAGCAATCAATACAGCTGTGTTTGTTTTGAACAGAACAGGAAAAAGCCATGAAGATGGAAGGTCACCATTTGAAGTGTGGACAAATAAAAAGTTTGACATTCACCAGTTAAAAACCTTCGGCACTGAAGTCTATGTTCACATCCCGAAGGAAAGAAGGAGAAAATGGGATAGAAAAGGTGAAAAAGGGTTAATGGTTGGCTATGGTGATGATGTTAAAGGATACAGGATTTATTTTTCACAAAAGAACACAGTGGAGACTAAGAGAGATGTGGTTTTCCTGAAATATGGTAAGGAGGAAAGTCTACATGAGGAAGAGAAAGAAATGGAATCTAAAGTGTCAATAAATCTGGAAGAGGAGTGTGATAACTTGGAAAAGGAGTGTATTCAAGATAGCAACATAATCACAGATGTGAGTGAGTCTCCTACTAGGCCAGAAGGGGCAGAACAAATTACAGATGTGACACCGTCTACCGATGTGGATGAAGTTTTTTCAGAGTGTAACAGTGATAGTGAGTACTTACCAAGTAGTGATGAGGAATGTGTGTTGGAGAATACTCCTCCCAGAGATGTGAAAAGCAGGCGCGTGAGAAAACAAACATCCTTCTATAAATGCAACAATGTGCACTCAGTGGAGAGTGAGTGTGACCCAGGTACCTATAGTGAAGCCATGGAAAGAGGTGATTCTGGTAAGTGGATTGAAGCTATTGAGAGGGAATTACAGACATTAAAAGCTAATGACACATGGGATTTTTGCGATGTACCTGAGAATGTGAAAACAGTTAGTAGTAAGTGGGTTTTCAAAAGTAAAATGATTAATAATGTAAAACAATATAAAGCTAGGTTGGTTGCAAGAGGTTTTGAGCAACAAGATATATTAGATTTAAACAACATTTATGCACCAGTTGCACAATTGTCTACCTTTAGATTGTTTGTCGCAGTAGCAACAAAACTTAACTTACCTATATACCAAATGGATGTGACAGGGGCTTTCCTGTATGGGGAGATAAAAGAGGATGTGTATGTTACCTTGCCAGAGGGGGCTTTTTCAGGGGGTATTAACACAGTGAAATTAAATAAGTCATTATATGGACTGAAAAGTTCACCCAAAAATTGGAATATTAAATTTACTTCTGTATTAACTGAAGAGGGTTTTGTAAAATCAAAGTGTGATTCTTGTTTATACAAGAAGTGTAATGGCACAGATAGTACTTTTGTTCTATTATATGTCGATGATCTGTTGATATTTGGTTCAAATGAAAATGACATTTCAAAACTAAAAGATGTATTAAATAGAAAGTTCAAGATGAAGGACCTAGGTTTGATTTCTGATTTCTTAGGAATTCATGTAAAGCAAAATTTGCTAAATGGTACCACTGAACTATCACAAAGAAATTATCTAGAAAATGTTCTTATGAGATTTAACATGGAAAGTTGTAAACCAATGTCAACCCCTATGGACCAAAATTTTAATTCAAAGATATTTAATTCCGCTGATAAATATGATGAAAGTATTGAAGGATGAGGAAGAATGTTTTGTAAGGATTTTACCAACTCAGATTTTGTAATAATTTTAGGTGGCTCAAATGATAACAATCCCATGAATTTACAGTCCTTCTTATACTATAATCTATGCAAGATTAAAAATACAAATATCTTGGTTGGAAAAGTCTATAAAAACGTAAATCTGAATTTGAGAATGTTGAATGATACTTTAAGACATATTTGTAATTTGAGCGCGAATGCAACTTTTGTACCACTAGACACAAACTTACATAACGAGTATGGACAACAAAAATATTTTAATAAATTACAGGCTACTCAATTGTTACTTAAATCTATACTACGCCTAAATTACACAAATAAATATTTAGAATACATTTCTAAGTCACGTGAAACATACAGAGAATATAAATCTACTTGTGAGGTCTATACACAGACCAGCCCTTCACTGCATGAACATGACATTGGTGTTAATATAAATAACCAAACATATTGCTCCTCAACGGATTCTGATGATGACTTTTTTCGTGCCTCACATGATACAGTCGAATAACATCACAAAGCGATCTGTTCAAGCTATGTATGACCTAAATGACAACTATATTTTTTATAATCATATTTTAGTCTTACATCAAAATATTAATGGACTCCTCAATAAATCAGACCTATTATGCGCAAACTTATGGAATATGGTCCGGGAGAATAAGCTGATTGACGTCCTGTGTATATCTGAACATAATATGAAAGAATGTGACCGTGAACATATCAATATACCAAACTTCAAATTAGCCGCCAGTTGCTGCAGGAATAGTCGTAGTGGGGGCTCTTGCATACTTGTTAGGAACGTCCATGCAATTAGGGAACTAGATTTTCGAGGTTTCCGAAAATGTAACTTTATCGAAAGCTGTGGGGTTGAATTAGTAGATCACAATATAGCTATAATATGTATATACCGACCACCAAATAATTCATTACAATCCATGACTATTTATTTTAATTATTTAAATGACATTTTAACCCAATATTGCCTTATTAAAAATATGAAAGTCATCTTATGTGGTGACTTTAATATTGACATTTTAAAAACAACGAAATATTCGACCCAATTTGAAAACATATTACTCTGTTATAATTTAAAGCTAAGTGTACGCGAACCTACGCGCCCAATAAGCGGAACATGTATTGACAACATAGCCCACAACATTCGAGGAAGTAAAACAGACATTGTTGATCTCGCCCTATCTGACCACACAGCCCAGGTCATCAAATGCCCTGTTCGAAAATCATGTTTTCGAACCCACTGGTATTCGGAAAAACGCGATTTTAGCAAAGATAATATGCGTAAATTTAAAGAGTGTCTCCAAAGTTTAAGCTTCAACAACGTATTTGAGCAGTTGGACGCATCCGTAGCCTTTAGAGAATTTAATGACATGTTTAAACTGTTTTACAACCTATGTTTTCCGACTACAAGAATCAAAAACTCAATAACTAAAAAACCTAAATGGGTATCGAATGGCATTCGAAAATGTTGTAAGCGTAAATGTCACATGTTATGGCAGTATAGGAAAGTCCCTAACTTAGAAAATAAAACTAAACTTAAACAATATTCAAAAAAATTAAAAAAAATTATCTCATTAACCAAACAATCTCAAAATAACTATTATATTATTAAAGCTAAAAATAAATCCAAGGCAACATGGAATGTAATAAAAAGGGAAAAAATACAATTACCAACAGAAACAATTTCAACAATTACACACAATGGTAAAATAATCAAACATCCAAAAGAAATAGCTGAAGTCTTCAATGATCATTTTATAGATCAAGTAGCTCCACTACAAAATCGTATGGATGATAATAATAAATCGGAGTTGAACTTGACAGAAAATTCCATTTACATGTATCCTACCATACCCCATGATATTTATCTAATAATAATGTCTTTAAAAAATACACAAAGCTGTGGCTATGACAATATCACAACAGAGGCTGTTAAGTTTGTTTGTTTTTGGGCGAGCGAAAGGGTGTGTTACTTATATGCGTTTAACGCTGTAACGCTGCCAATTCGCTCATTGCACGGTCTGTCCCGGCCGCTTGCTTTGGTGTTGGCCTTGAGGGAGAGCGCTGGTTGTGTAGATCCTCAAGGCAAGCCTGACTGTTATCCTTCTCGTGGTTGCCGCCTGTTTTTGGTCTGGTTCCTTATGAAACAGACGTAACGGAAATGGTCAGACGCATCCCATGCTCCTTAACACCCTTTTCCTACCCCAATCCTGCTTTGCTTTTGCATTTCCTTCCTCTCCTAGGGATACCACAAACCTTGAGGTCCTTAGCCTCCTCAAAAAGTGTGGTCATGGCTACCTTGGGAAAGTACCATGGACGATTTCCCCCTAATTCAAGGTGTGATGCGAACCGTGCCGATGAACGCGTGGCTGAGAGGGAGCTCAGTCTTGAACGGTGCCTGCCCGAGACCAGAGCGATTCGGTGCAGTATTCAGCTCTTCCCTGGGCATGCGGGGCTCTGCCGAGGGTGACCGATTACTTCCCTAGCTACTCGTGGGAACTTTTATGAATACCTTTTCCATAAAAACACCCAAAACTCCTCCCTTAGGGGAACAATTGGACAGGCCTGACGGAGAGCCTTCATTGACCTCCAAATCGCCTTGCTCCAAAATTTCGGAGAGTCTCTCGGCTATGTCTGTGGGGGGCACTAGTGCTGAACCACAAACAGAGTCGACAAAGACCCCGAAGGACACAAAGCGTGCCAGGCTTTGTGGTGCGGCCAGGAAGAGGTTCCGGAGGCTGATTGCAGCGGAACTTGGTGCTGAACAAGCCCTTGCTCTCTGCAGGAAGCCCTGGGATCAAATTCCGGTCGACAATCCTCCTCCCGATCCAAAGGCGAAAAAACGCCTACGTTCGGAGGAAGAATCCCCGCGGGAACAGCCGAAGAAAACCTCTAGGCTGGACGTCACGGCAACCCCCCTCCCTAAGGTACAATACAGCGTTGTAGCTGGCGCCGTGCGAGTGGGTGTCCGAAATTCGGCCCCTATGAGCGAGGACCAGATGCGACTGCTGCATGACGCCCTTCTCGAGTCCATCGCCAAGATGGCCGGGAAGAAGGGAGTCCCGCGACCAAGATTTGCTGGTTTCTCCTACAAGACGGGGTGGGTCCTGGTTAACTGTGAGAACCAGGAAAGCCATGACTGGCTTGTAGGAGAGATCAGGCAAATCAAACCGTGGCCTGAGGCGGAACTCTCGACCATACCCGAGAGCGAACTGCCTAGGCCACAGGTGGGGACCACTTTCATACCCATCAGCGAGGCGGCAACGGTCGAAAAGGCTTTGCCGCTGCTGGAGGCGCAGAATGATGGTCTCAACCCGGGGCTATGGCGAGTTCTCCATAAGCGGGCCGAGGCGGGAGGGACTGTGGTGACCTTCTCGTTGGACGATCCGTCGGCGGAGACTCTCCGTGCAAATAACGGCAGAGCTGGCCTTGGCTTTAAATATGTAATATTTAATGTCAGGGGGGGCTCTGCCGCGGAACAGCCCAACGTGGAAACACCTAGGCCGTCGACTTCTGCTGGAGTGCAAGAGGCAACGAGGAGCCCTGCGGGGACCTCGCGCCAAAGGCCTCCGCTGAGGTCGACCAAAGGCCGGGGTGGAGCCACGAGGGGCGGCACAAGTCGTAGGGGGGTAAGAGGTGGCGGAGGGAATAGAGGACGTCCACGTCCCCTACCCAAGAAGCCTCACACACCCGCCCTACGCTAAGCCAATGGCTCCCTACAACAGCAGAGCGAGGATCTTGCAGGGTAACCTCCATCATGCAGCAGCTGCGACTGCGGTGGTGGAGTGTTGCTTTGCCAAACAGAACATAGACCTCGCTCTGATCCAAGAACCTTGGATATCCAACGGCAACATCCAGGGGCTAGGGGCCGCCGGTAAGATTCTCTTCAATAATGGTGGCTATAGACCCAGGGCGTGCATCGTTCATAACAAAAATATTGACCTTTTACCTGTTCCAGAGCTTTGCAATGACGACCTGGTCGCAGGATACATCAATCTCCAAGGGTGGAGTGGGGCTAGAGTAATCGTCTGCTCAGCCTACCTCCCCGGTGATAAGCCCAATCCCACAGAAGACCTGGTGAACGTTGTGGCCTACGCACAAAGACACAACGCCGACCTGCTTGTGGGATGCGATGCCAATGCCCACCACACCTCGTGGGGGAGCACCGACATCAACAAAAGAGGTGAGTTACTTTATGACTTCCTTCTATCTAACAATCTGCATACACTTAACCTAGGATGCACACCGACCTTTGTAACGTGTAACAGACAAGAAGTTCTTGACATAACTTTCGCAACGAATGCCTTAGCCAGGCACGTCATCGACTGGCAGGTAAGTAATGAAAACTCTATGTCAGATCACCGACACATTCGATTTAACCTGGAAGCATCGCTGCCAAGGCGAATCGAAACCTACAGGGATCCAAGGGCTACTGACTGGGACCATTTCAGGGACCAGTTAAAAACCAACCTTGATGTGATCCCAAAAATCATCAGAACTGTGGAGTGCTTGGAATTAGCAGTGGAGGTAGTCACAGTAGGAATAACCAAAGCCTACGAGGACAGCTGCCCTGTGAAAACCAAAGCATCCACAAGTAAAGTCTCATGGTGGAACTCTAAGCTGCAAAAGCTACGAGAAGAAACCAGGAGACTCTTTAATAGAGCTAAAAAATCCCATGAATGGGACACATATAAGAAAGCTCTAACCAAATATAACACTGAGATCAGGAAAGCAAAGAGAGCATCGTGGAGGAAACTGTGCGAGGATGTCGAAAGTCTTCCTCGAGCAGCAAGACTCCAAAAAATGATCTCCAAAACTCCTGTTAGGCAGATTGGGCTTCTGAAAAGACCCGATGGAACTTTCACTTCATGTGAAAACGACACATTGGAGCTGCTGGCAGCAACCCACTTCCCTGGATCGGTGGGCAGCAATTGCTCGGCGACTACACATAGCAACCTTCGCAGGCCGAAGAATGACGACTGGCGGAGGGCTGCTATAATCATAAGACCCAACCAGGTAAAATGGGCCATCAGCTCCTTTAAACCATATAAAGCGTGTGGCGAGGACAACATATTCCCTGCTCAACTGAAGGAGGGGATGGAAATCCTCACTCCACATCTGGTCAAAATCTTCAGAGCCAGCTTGGCCTGGGGACATATACCGGAACGATGGACCACAGTAAAAGTCATATTCATTCCAAAGGCTGGCAGAAAGGACTACGCCTTGCCAAAGTCCTTTAGGCCAATAAGCCTCTCATCCTTCCTTATGAAGGTTATGGAAAAGGTAATTGACATCTATATTAGGGACGTAGCACTAAAAACGAAACCTATTCACCACACACAGCATGCCTACCGCAGAGGTAAATCTACGGAAACAGCCCTGATCAGCCTGATTGACAGGGTCGAAAAGGCACTGGAAGACAAGGAAATCGCGCTTTGCGCATTTCTAGACATAGAGGGAGCTTTTGACAACACTCCTACTACACTGCTGGTCGAAGGTCTGGTTGCAAAAAGCCTTGACCTGACGACCACGAGATGGGTGGAGTCGATGCTCTCCAACAGGAGAGCTAAGGTATCTCTGCTTCAAACCACTATGGAAGTTACAACCACCAGAGGATGCCCGCAAGGGGGCGTGCTTTCGCCCCTTCTCTGGACTCTGGCGGTTGATACACTACTGTATAAAATGGCCGACCTCAACATTGACACTCAAGGGTACGCTGACGACCTTGTTGTCATAGTAAGGGGCTTCTGCCAAAGTACAATATCTTCCATAATGCAAAGAGCGCTAAACACCATAGGTGGGTGGTGCAAAAGAAACAGTTTATCAGTTAACGCTGATAAAACTGTCATTATTCCATTTACCAGGCGTAGACAGTTGAACAAACTAGTCAAACCCTCTCTAAATGGAAAAGAGATCGAGTTTTCCACGGAAGTCAAATATCTGGGCGTCACTATCGACCAGAAACTAACATGGAATACTCACCTTAATAACATCATACAAAAGGCAAAAATTGCCTTAGGCTCCTGTAGCCGCATGATGGGCAACAATTGGGGCTTGAATCCCCGATCTGTCTTATGGCTGTATACCACTATCGTGAGGCCGACTATATCGTACGCCTCTGTAGTGTGGTATCACAAAACCAGCCAAAAGACAGTAACAGTTAAACTAGGTAGTCTGCAAAGGCTTGCCTGTCTCATGGCAACTGGGGCAATGTCAACCGCACCTGGGGCGGCCCTGAACGCACTACTGTGCCTAACGCCCCTAAGTATGCACATTGCTAAGGAGGCGGAGGCAAGTGCCTACAGGATAGACGCTCAGGGGGGCTTCCATTGCATATCCCAGAGAATGAGAACATTACTGGAGGCTATAAAGAGCACACCTACTCTTTGCATGACTTCTGACATCATGGTTCCAAGTTGTAGCTTCCAAAAGAACTACAAAGTGGAAATACCACACAGGGAGGACTGGCTGAACAAGCAAGTCACCTGTGAGAAGGGCAGCCTTATATGGTTTACTGATGGGTCAAAAATGGGCCCTAACGTAGGCTTTGGCGTGTATGGAGAGCAGCCGAAGCTTAGGCTATCTCAAAGCCTGGGCAAATTTGCCTCTATCTTTCAGGCAGAAGTCTACGCCATTATTGAATGTGCGGAAGCTAACCTGCGAAAAAATTATGCCAACCACATAATTTACATTAACTCAGACAGTCAGGCCGCGCTGCTGGCCTTAAACTCCAACTTAATCACCTCAAAGTTGGTAGAAAACTGCATGAGTCGACTAAATACTCTAGGAGAACGAAACAGAGTAACGCTGAGATGGGTTCCAGGTCATGCGGGAATCGAGGGCAATGAAAATGCCGACGAACTAGCCAGAGCGGGAGCGGAGGGAACACAATATGGTCCAGAACCCTTTTGTGGTGTTCCCAAAAGTCTCGCTCGAATGACCCTGGAGAACATCTATTTAAACAAATCCTTTATGGCATGGTCAGACACGCCAGGATTAACTCATTCCAAAGCTCTCATAAAAGCCTATGATCGAAAAAGCTCTAAGCAGATCATAGGACTGAGTAGGACCAAAATGCGCATCTTAGTTCGAGCCCTCACTGGACACTGCAGCTTAAACAAGCACTTGTCCACTATGGGACTGTCCGAAACAAGAACGTGCAGGATGTGCCAAGAGGCAGATGAAACGCCACTACACATGCTCACGGACTGCGGACCTCTGATGCGCAAGCGGAGCTTACACCTGGGCAAACACATCCTAAGCCCACAAGATGTAAAACATATCGCCCCCCAAAAGATACTGCACTTCCTAATGGATGCAGGACTCGGAGGCGAACTGTAAGGAAAACAGCGGCGATCACAATAGATCGATAACGGTCGCAGTGATACTAGGACTTTATTGAACTAGAATAGCCGCTCAACACAAATAAAAAAAAAAAAAATAAGTTTGTTGCTCCGATTATTGCTCCTGTACTTAGCTATATAATAAACCTATGTATAGAAAAAGGTTACTTTCCCGATGAACTTAAAGTGTCGATTATAAAACCACTTTTCAAGAAAAATGACAAACTGAATATTAATAATTATAGACCTGTAGCATTAATTCCCATCTTTTCTAAAATCATAGAAAAAGTAATACACAACAGATTCAGTAACTATTTCGAAAAAAATAAAATTTTAACCAAGGAACAGTTCGGATTTAGAAAAAATAAAGATACAAATCTAGCAATATATAATTTTCTTACTAAGGTTTTTGAATGTGTTGACAAAAAAATACCCGTTATTGCATTATATATGGATATGACCAAGGCCTTTGATTATGTTAACCACACTTTACTCTTGGAAAAGTTATATTCGTGTGGAATTAGAGGTAATGTGCTGGACTTAATGGAATCTTACCTAAATAACAGACAGCAAGTAACGTGTATAAGTAGAATCTGTCCTAAGTCATTAATAGACAAACGCTATTTCTCAAAAAGAAGACATGTTGCATATGGTGTACCTCAAGGCAGTATTCTCGGACCACTACTGTTTTTGGTATATGTGAACGACTTACCAAAAATATCCCCATATCCTATGACATTGTTTGCAGACGACAGCACTATATTATTCATGAAAAATGATGATGTAGACTCGCTTAAATCGGAAATCGTAAAAACTCTAAAAGACATAGTAAACTGGCTGACACTGAATAATATTAATATAAATTTAGATAAGACAAATTTAATGACATTTAAAAATCATTCGAATTCAACTAACATTGACATTCTATTTGATAATAAAAAGATTAATGAAACTGACACCACAAAATTTTTAGGCATTTGGTTAGACAATAACTTAACCTGGAAGACTCACATTGATGTTATTTGTAAAAAACTAAACCAGTACTCTTACGCCCTATACAAACTATCTAAAGTAGTGAGCCAGTCCACAGTGTTAATCGCCTACCATGCATACGTCTCATCGACTATCCGCTATGGTATTATATTTTGGGGAAACTCCACTGATAGAGACGTCGCTTTCAGAGCACAAAAGAAATGCGTAAGAGCAGTTTGTCAACTTAAACCTAGAGACAGCTGTAAGCCCCATTTTAAATCATTGAATTTGTTAACTCTTCCATCAATATATATAGAGGAAATATGTTTATTCGTTCGTAAAAACCCAAGTATGTTTCCTACTCATAACAGCAAACGTCACAAAAACAGGATATGCGCACAAATCCACAAAACGACTCTTTTTACGAAAAATATTTCAGGAATGGCACCCCGTATTTATAATAAACTGCCACAGGGTATAAGAAATAAGGAGGACTTATTCTCGTTCAGGGAATGTCTTCATAAGTTGTTGGTAGATAAGGCGTATTATTCGATTAGCGAATTCCTCCTGGACAGTTTCATGTGTTTGTAATGTATGTAGTCCAAATCTAATACTTTTGACATACCCAGTACAATGTAGTTGACATTATATAGGTAATTTTAGTATTTTTAATTTATTATTTTTGACTTGACATTAATGTAATTATTGACCCTGAGTTGTCTGACATTAGTTTTTATAAATGTGAATTATATTTTGTTAATGAATGTAAATGACAATTACAGTAATAATTTTGCATGCCTAAAGGTGGAAGATGGAGATACCTACTTGAAAAATTGTAACACCTACTGATGTAAACCCATTTTCGCAAAATAAATGATTTGATTTGATTTGATTTGAAAAAGGAATTTGTAGACAAATTATTGGTTGCCTTATGTACGCAGTTTCCGGAACGAGGCCTGATCTTTGTTTTGCTGTCAGCATGTTAAGCAGATATCAAAAATGTGGAAATAGTGTAATATTAAATTCACTCAAAAGAGTATTGCGTTATGTGAAACATACTTTAGATTACAAGTTGGTTTTTAAATGTAATGATGAAATGTTGAAAGGTTTCTGTGATGCAGACTGGGGAGGTGACCAACAAGATAGGAAGTCTACCTCAGGGTATTTATTTACTTTTTCAAACTGTTTAATTGTCTGGAGTTCAAAGAAACAGACATCAGTCAGTCTTTCTTCGACAGAATCCGAATATATTTCATTAAGTATGGCTGCTAGCGAGGCATGTTGGCTTGTAAATCTTTTGCTTGATTTTAACTTCCCAAATGTTTGTCCAGTAGAGTTATATTGTGATAATCAATCAGCAATTGCCAATGCTAGTACAGATTCAGTGAAGCGCTTAAAACATGTAGATATTCGATATCATTTTGTAAAGGACTTAATAAAAGATAATAGAATTTCAGTAAAATATATTAGTACTACTAAACAGCCAGCTGATATGTTAACTAAAGCTCTGAGTAGAGAATTAATTGAACTTTTTTTAAAACTGTGTAATGTAATGTAAGTAACAGTGTAGATCAATAAATGTATGAATGTTGAGAGGGGGTGTTGGTGATTTTTTATATATGGCAACCTTCATACATTTATTAGGTTGGCAGTCATGGCCATTATGTTGGTACGCTTGTAATTTTTCTTTACTCCTTCCTGTGTGATCGCTAATCGTAGCAACTATTGTGTCTGAAGAAGTGAAAATACAGTTATAATTATTGAAGTTACATCTTTCATTTTAATATCACATCAACTTCGATACAAAAGCAAAAGTTTGCAGACAATTTTGATGTCTTTAATCACCAATGAAACTAAGATTTTGTATATTCCAAACAAGCTCTATGAATAATCAAGTCACAGTTACAAAGCTTCAATTAAATTATGTAAATACCATCGAAGCAAAAAATAAATACCTAAATTCGCAAATTATAATTATTTTGAGCCAATGTTATACTTGAGGCTTTTTAGCTAGTTTTCCTTTTTGATGTGCTATGAATTTACCAGTGGGCAATCAAAATCAAAATATTTATTTGTATTAGGCACTTTACAGGACACTTAAACACGTCCCAAATATAGCTTGCCCTACCACCGCGGCACCGCTTCGGGATAACATAATAGTGCTGAGAAAAAATGGCGGAAGAAACTCGGAGAAGTCATTCGGCCACCATCCACATGGCCAATATAAAGTATCATTTCAGGTTGATCGTAGTATATCAACAATATTAGTAATAGCAGAGCCTCAAGCTACAATGACCAACAAACAAACATGGACTACTTTGACAATGTATAATGAGTACGCGAATTTATTCACTTTTCTTTTACTAATAGCAACAATAAACATGAGTCCAGCGTCTCAAATGGGTGCACAAAATTACTAATAGTCCTGTAACCCCTGGTGGTAAGCTAAATTACACTCGACCCTGGCTAGCCAGAGCTCCGATTACGCTAATTTTTAACGTCTCCAATACATACGCGCTTCTTCTCCAGTTGCGCTCCGTTTTTCATTCCAGCTGAGGTGAAAATTCGGTATCACGGTAATGGACGTACCTTCCTAGTATTTTTATTGTCACATGAGATATTTAGCCTTACGTTTACGTCTATGTTTCGTTTCAACTAGCTGTCAAAACGACACCGTGATTCGGATTTGTCGAAACAGCTGATATTCGTTCGTCATCCGAGCACGTTGAAGATGAAAATTTTTAGCGTATTCGGGGCCCAGTTCCTTTGCTTGAACTTGGCTTGACACGCTGCCGCGTGTCTAGATAAGCTTGTGTTACTAGTGAAATGAAACACTCTTGTAGGTTGTTCTAACTTGTATTTCAGCACCACTGATTTACACAATTCCGACATTATGACGTCATCTTAATAGTACCTCTTGCTTTGAACGCTCAAATCGAACTGACTGTCCAGCGGCATGCCAGCGATAAGGTAACTTCCCCTTCCATTAGTGAAAGTCGACCGGTTCGAAACGACTTATCGACGGCATGCCCCGGAAGTAGTCAAATGCAATACTTATTTCATAATTAGCTGTTTTTTAATTTTTAAAATACTAAAATGTATACAATAAAAATCTAAAATAATTAAATTAAATAATAAATATGAAATAATTGGATGTAATACACAATAAATTCTAAAATCATTCTAATGTCTGCAAAATGCCTATGATGTAATCAAATAAAGTATTTTAATTTAATAATGGGTTTTTGGGTTCTTCTAAAATACAATACAAATACTAAAATTGTTGCAATAACTATTTAAAAGTAACCAATAATCGTATAAAATACAATATAAATTCTAAAATCATTACATTCGGCCATCCGACACCGTGATGCCTCCCGGCATTCACGTCCAATAAGGATTTATTCTAAAATCATTAATATTACTTTTCAAAACAATATGGAGCATATATTAGTAGTATGATAAACAATTCTATGACAACTTGTTAACAAGTGTTTTAACATTAATAATGCATTTTAGAAACTATATTCTCCATATTAAACCAGTAACAAATGTTAAGAAAGGGATAAAAATCTTGTAGGTACTTATACACACTATACATTTTCACCTAATCTATATTATTCGTAATGACTTACTTTATAATGTTCTCAAAACTTCTCATATCGAATATATTGGAAACTTCTCTTTTTAAATCCAAATTTTTATTTCACATAAATACACGTCCATTAGCTGTTAGTACATAATCAATTTAATCACAGTGTATCTTGCCATGATTGCTATGTGAAAGATAGTAAGTTTATAAGAACATGTCAAAACGTTATTATATCCAATTATATCCATTTGTAACCGTAATCTGGTAAATAATGAATTATTATGGTCACGATTTATGATTAACACTAAAGGTACTTTCATCAGAATTATGTATTTCTAAGGCCTTAACATAATTTTCTCCTCTACAAATATTCCAAGTTTTTTTAAACCAATAGGTACAATTACAATGTTCTTATATTATGTGTTTCTGAATGTCTGTGATGCTCGATTTCATCACGATTAGCGCAACATATTTGCCATCTAGCTGTACGTGGGACCACTAAAAATAATTTGGCATCAACCTTACTGTATCTGCTATTTGAAGAGATTATGATGTTTGGATGGGTTGTCGTCAGATTCTATGACTAAATTTTGGTATTTGGACTATTCGCGGAACTAAATTTCTTCTCTTTTTTTTTTTAACGTGGTTCTTAAGGCAGCATATCCAGTAGAAACTTTAAAGTCCTAAAAGATATACACCTTTTTTTAGCACACACACCACAGCTAGTGTCTCTAACTCATGGAAGTTGTCTTTCATTGAAGATGTCTTTCCTCAGGGGTCGTCTGTCTGTGGGTCGACTAAAATAAGTGACTGCTACAGATCTTTGTAGACTTTTCTCTTTATCATCAAGACCTGACTTAAATATACGGTAAACTTAAGTAAACGGTGTGTTTGCATAAATAAAATATTTGTATTTGTATTTGTATTTGTATATGATTTAGAGTCCTGAATAATATTGATAAACAGCTATGGATCAAGTTAGTCATCTATGGATTTCTGAACCCTTTTCCCTTTTGTAATGAGATAAGTGGTAATGGTGGTATTTGCACATTATTTTTCATCCTGACATCAAAGACTGCACGTGTACCTACGTCCAATCTCAGTCAGATTTATAGCAATACAATCGCGATAATTTCACAAAAGAGTATAAAGCTTATCTAACTAATCAGAACTAAGTCCGGGCTTAGTCATAATATCAGCTCTATCGAGAGTATCCATAGCTGAGGGGTCTTTTAAAATTCGATTTACATGACATATTGGACATGCTCTAAAAAGCATTGACGTAGCTATTAAAACATTTGCTTTAAGTGTTATTGGACTAGGCGACAAATTACTAAAAACGATTTCACCTTTGCCGTTGTGAATTAAATAGGCTCTTTTAAACACCCGGTACTTGGCCCCAGTTTAATTTATATATTAATACATATTATAAATGCGAAAGTAACTCTGTATACTTGCTTTCACTCTTAAACAACTAAACCGATTTTGATGAAATTTGGCATAGAGATTGAGTCCCGGGGAAGGACATACAAAACAAACAACTGTGACAAACAAAATTCCACGCGGGCGAACCCTCGGCGGAAAGCTATTCGCGTTGTAAAATATTAGTTTATCTAAACATCCCCTGTATATACTTTTTTATCACTTGATAATATAGAACCACCTAAGGCGGGAATCGAACCCACGGCCTTAAGCTCGCCAGGTGTCAAGTTATTTTAAAAATTTAAATCGAAAGGCAACTCTAAACGCCAGAAACTATCCTCTGTAAAACTAGAAATTTATGTTAACTGGTATTCACCCGTGTCCGTCATCTTCGTGGCTCTCGAAAATATTCTGACCAGGAATTTTATAGAATGTCAGTATTCAAAACCGTGAGAAATTGCAGTTGCGTGAAGTTTTGACCAATAGACGTGTTGACACCACCAGTCAATTGACGTACTTTTAAAAACTGTTAAATCAAACTCCCATAGATTTTGTATGGCACGACAAGCAAGTGACGTCACTATTTTGTAAATTTAATCAAACTACTTTTCTTAATTACAATGCGACCAAAAACGGTAATTTACAGGTCATTTCAGATTAAGTTTTCAAGATCAGAATGTCTTTAATAAATTGTAATATCGAATCAATGGGGAATGGTGTCAAATCGTCCATTGTCAGTGAAGTCTGCTATGCATCATCAACCACTAACACTTCTATAGCGTCAATCTCATCAACATTTTTGTTTATATTAGATCTATACACAGAGGTATGACTGATGATTGACCACAACTTTTACAATTGGAATTGATATTGAAATGATCCGCCAAACTATACTTAGTTTCAGCATCGGTTTTGCGTCAACAAGTGCACTCACTAACAACATTTAAAAGGATTTTTCATTTACCAAAACAGTCTCATATTTCTTTTTTCTGTCATTAAAATAATTACGTAAACTTCATCCTTTCAAGTAGTAGGATTCAAAATTTCCTCTAACAGACGTCCGTAGTTCTTATCTAAGCCAATTAACTTTTGCAATGTCTAAGTTAAAGACAAAATTATCTTATTTGCATTAGCTATTATAATAGCGCTCACAAAATTGTCATAAAAAAATCAAAGACTACTACAAGAAAAACTTTAAACTTCTGCTCTTATGGAACCTTGACGTTTCCCCTATATCTTTTGCTCTACCAAAAAATGAATTAAAGTGACCCTAACCTAACATATTATCCTATCTATGAAACCTTGGTACAGGTACTAAGTTCTTTTTATAGTTACAAATTGCATGACGTTTTTATACGACTTCTTACAGTAATATAATATTGTGTTTATTTGAGGTCGCTAACTGATGTAGTTCTTTGAGAAAACTAAATTAGAAAAAAAAGGTGAATTAAACCTAGAAACTACCTATCTAGGTCAGACTAATGTAATCAGAGGTCAGAATAATTCGAAATATATTTTTGAAGTGGAATTATAGATAGACAACATATTGTACTTGGAAAAAGAACCTACCGAAAGTCCGAACCGATGACAATTTTAAAATAAATGAATCATTACTTAATTAATTCACTTTACTTGTGTAAAAATGTTTTTAAAAAATATATTTTTTTAGCACATTTACTTTAACGTTCCTTTATACGTTATAATCGAATAATTTATTATTACCTTTAATCATTAAAGAAAATTAAAGATTAATTTAAGATATTAAAGATTTACTACATAAGCTAATATTCCCATTTTACTGTAGGTATGCGTAATATTCAATAATTTGTACGCAATAAAAAAACTACCAATGAAAAAAATACTTTTCTTCACTAGAGTATCAGAAATTTTACGAACCACATGTGGCACTGCTCTTTCAGTAGAGCTGGAAGAAGATGAGCTCCTTCGCGTATTTTTCTTCAACCTTGGCCCCATAGAAGACGATCGTGGTGGCGCCTTCTTAAGACGACGACAACTTCGTCCGCTTAGCACGCTTATTTCATCGTCAGCTGACGGGTGTCCCTGGCGGTATACGAGCTCCATCTTCAGTCGTCGTTGTACTCAACTGTGAAATAAAGTACTCGACGAAATAAACTGTGTCTGACCAGCATCAACTCAACATCATATGGAAGCTATGTTCATGTTATATTAAGCAAAAGTTTGATTCATTTCTTTCCCAAAAATCTAAATCTCAAAAACTAATTCTAAAAAATCTTTTGTTTGACAATTAATATTATGCTCCCTGAGCAAAGTGTAGTAAAATACCATTGTGACACGTTTCTATTATGCTTATGCATCACAAATAAAGATTTTGTATTTATATTTGTATTTTATTCAGTGCGACCTACACACACAACTCATGTGACAACTGGGCGGCTTCCTTGTTATGTCAGCAATAGAAGGCTTTTTATTCTAGAGACATCCTAAACAATGGGGCCCTTAAGGCGCATCTAGCCTGGTAAACTGGAGGCACGTTTAGCCTCGTCATACTAAGTCATAGTCATAGTCCCTAATAAACTGGAGGCGCGTCTAGCCTCGTTATATTTAGTCATATTCAAAAGCGCATCTAGCCTGATAAACTGGAGGAGTGTCTAGCCTCGTTATACTAAGTCATAGTCATGGTCATAGTCATAGTCTATTTATTTATTTATTTGGAATAAGAACAGCCGACACATATAATAGACTTAAATCAAATATTTTTCTTAAACTAATTAGGCCAAAAAGGTTATCCACAGAATTAACTAATTTTGCTTAAACTATCAAGTTAAAAACAGTAAAGAAATTTATATAGACACCTGACCACAATTCTATGCTGCAAGTCAAAGTCAAAAGTCAAAATATCTTTATTCGTTTAGACTAATTAATAGTACTTACAAATGGTCGAATATTTGTTCTTAAGGAACCTTTACATGTCTCATACTTAGTCATAGTCAATGGCGCATCTAGCCTGATAAACTGGAGGCGCGTCTAGCCTCGTTATATTAAGTCATAGTCATAGTCATGGTCATGGTCACAGTCATGGACATAGTCATGGTCATGGTCATAGTCTAGGCGCATCTAGCCTAATAATCTGGAGGCGCGTCTAGCCTCGTTTCAAACATAACTTTTCCATGCATTAAACGAAATATTCATACTTTTTTTCTACTTGAACTTTTAAAATCAATTACTTAATTACTTTTTAACCAAATAAATTAAAACGTACCTTATGAGCTGTAGATCACGTACCACTTCTGAGTTGAAATGAAACACTCTTGTAGGTTGTTCTAACTTGTATTTCAGCACCACTGATTTACACAATTCCGACATTATGACGTCATCTTAATAGTACCTCTTGCTTTGAACGCTCAAATCGAACTGACTGTCCAGCGGCATGCCAGCGATAAGGTAACTTCCCCTTCCATTAGTGAAAGTCGACCGGTTCGAAACGACTTATCGACGGCATGCCCCGGAAGTAGTCAAATGCAATACTTATTTCATAATTAGCTGTTTTTTAATTTTTAAAATACTAAAATGTATACAATAAAAATCTAAAATAATTAAATTAAATAATAAATATGAAATAATTGGATGTAATACACAATAAATTCTAAAATCATTCTAATGTCTGCAAAATGCCTATGATGTAATCAAATAAAGTATTTTAATTTAATAATGGGTTTTTGGGTTCTTCTAAAATACAATACAAATACTAAAATTGTTGCAATAACTATTTAAAAGTAACCAATAATCGTATAAAATACAATATAAATTCTAAAATCATTACACTAGTAGCTGTGCTAGTAGTTTCACCACAATAGTACTTGTTGGTTGTCCAAATAAATAAATAGGACAGTAGCGGTGGGATTCGAACCACCGTTCCTGAGTTTCGATTCAGCCAGTTTGACAGCATCACCGTCGGGCTAAACATTGGTACCTAGTGTATTTCGATTTTGACTCGATTGAACCTTGTTTATTCTGCCGTGTGATTCTGTCACATTATAATAGGATCACTCACTCTTCCGTAAGAAGAAGCGACTAAGGGACTAAAATGCGAACATCAGGCCTCCCCAACCCGTCTGGCCAGCGTGGGGAGTGTAGGCCAAATCCTTCATTTACCTATGGTAAATTAGAGAGGGTCGTGCTCCTGCAGTGGACTAAATTAACATGGTAATTCTAACTAAAAAGTAAGTAAGCGAATATTATATGCCTATCTATACTAAAGATACAAGTTATGTTTTCACGTCTAAACCACCAAATAAATTGTAACGATTTTTGCTAGGAAAGTTTAAAACTTCTTTTAAATAAATTAAAACGAGTCTTGTGCTTTATTACAAGTCTATTTAAATTAACTTGTTACAACTGTCATTTTTTACAAACTTAATCAATAATTTCATGAATGATTAGTTGATTTTTATTCAATTAAAACTAAACCCATTCGTCATAGGCGACACCTGTGATAATAAGAACAAAGAATTTTTGTAATGATAAAAACATGTCACAGGCAAAATAATGCAGCCATCTCAGTATAAATCAAAGCACCTACAAGTATTAGCAATTATTAGATACTCAATACTCAATTCTTTATTGCATCCATAATGTTACAGAGGTGGTATGTATGGTTTTATAAGAATAGTTTAGATAGGGCAGCAAGGTTCTGGAGTGCAGTGTAAAATATCCACCCACAAAGTGGACCGACGACCTCATTAAGGTAGCAGGAAGGCGCTGGATGCAGGCCGCTACCAATCGGTCATTATGGAAAGCATTGGGGGAGGCTTATGTTCAGCAGTGGACGTCTTATGGCTGAAATGATGATAATATTGTGACCTAACGACGAGTATTGTCCACAGTGACAGAAACTGTTAATTTTTACCAACAAATACAGCTGAATGACATAATTTACGTGGCATCTCTATACGATCGATACGATCTCAGTACGAGTACCTACATTAAATGTGTTTGGTGACCGCTTTAGACAAAATTTGGTACGGAAATAAGTTTGCTACACACAGGTAAAAATAGAACAGATTTTATCCCGGTTTTTGGAAAGGGAAACATGCCAGCGAAGCAGCTAGTAACAAATTCGAAAACGACATCAGAATCGCACGCAGCCTGCACGCGAACGCACCGAACATTAATAAAGAATCAGTCATAATGTACTGGCTGTTCTCCTTTCCCTGTGCCAGGATGCTGTGTCTATTTACCCTTTATCAGTAGAAGAAGCCATCCATCTGGTTTGACAACGTCAACGCAGGAAGGTGATAACCGTTATCAGGGGCTGATAAGGAAGCTTATACACCGCGGTGTTAGTCAAAGAGTTGTGTTGTTAAGACTTTTTTACTTAAATCGGACGTTTTTTCTGCTTGCTATAGAATTTTTTAATCTTCTAAATATCAACGTACAGCCCAAACCACTGGACGGATCGGGCTGAAATTTGGCTTGCAGGTAGATGTTATGACGTAGGCAACCACTAAGAAAGAATTTTATGAAACTCCACCCCTAAGGGGGTAAAACAAGATCCACGCCTACGAAGTCGCAGGCGGCAGCCAGTTTTACTAATAAACTAGTCTGTTTGTCCTTTACCTTTTCATACAATACTGATCTGATTTAGATAAAATCAAAAGGTATTTTTAGTTTCAGACCCGGGAAAAACATAGGATAGTTCTTATCCCGGTTTCTGATTTCAAAATAAATGTTTAATAAGGAATTTATATGGAATACCTACCATTGTCCTGTTTTCAAAGTAAAAATAACTTTCTGCTCAAAAATAACCCTATAAGTAGAGTATAGAAACAGCAATTATTATATTGGATTGAATTAAGCATAATAACATCATCTTCATAGTTCAAAATCTAGATTGTTCAATAAGCACATAAAGCTCATCCATTTTTGCCCCAAAACCGTACTTAATTTAACCCTATAAGACACCATCTTGTATACCTTGAAGTACAGACCACAACACATCCAATCTACAACATTTTTGTTACAAATCCGCCCCCCTATAAAAACCCCATTAACTATGAGGTCTCACAGTACGCGTGGACGCACAGGGTCACACACAGAGCTCTATTCAACGCTGTGCGTTCGATTTGCTGCTTCACTTAAGCAAGCATTGTGAATACGGGCGTAAGCTCATGGTGTTTACTTACAATTTATCCCCGTCAAGCCATAGCACAGAACGCCATGAAACTTGAAAACTGCTCTAAATCGAGGGTAGGCGGCCGGGCAACGCCATCTAGCGGCGCTAAGTGGGAACGCGCATAACGTGATACGGTAAAAGCAGTAATTCAGATTGGGACTTAGGGCACTGGATGTGGCGCATAATATTTTTATATCCGCTTTGATTTCCAATGAGGGCTATCGTTTTTATACTTAACAGTTGGCACCCCTGGCGATTGACAGGACCTTACTCTACAGTGGCGCCATCTTGATGAGTTCAAATGCGATAGTCCTCCTACCACTTTAGCGCTCACCAGTTGGTGCCACTCTCTTCGCTACTAGCAAGTGACAGGACCTTACTCTACAGTGGCGCTAACTGGTGAGCGCTAAAACGAAAGCTCATTGGGGAAAAAAAATCTGCTTGGTTTGGTAGGGCTTGTCCTAAGTCCGCCTGGCTAGCTACCACTAATTATATTAGGTCTGTCGCCATAACAACAATGCAATGTTAACAGCGTTGTTCGGTTCCGACAGTTGGAGGTAGGATAGCCTGTTGTGGTTGAGGATTCCACCTTCCAGCCTGATCATTTGTTCCAGCGTTTCTTCTCAGCACTTGCCATATGTTTGTCTCGAAGCACTGGTAGGGCCCAAAAGATAAGGAGACTTGTAAATTGTTCCATAAGGGGTACCTTTTCTTTTTTATTATTTACTATATTTTGACGTTCGGAAGTGCCACTTGTGGTCTAAACTGAATAAATAATTTTGATTTCGATTTTGATTTTTGATTACCTTTCCATCAGGCAAGCCAAGAGCTTCCTCGTTGAAAAAAACACAACATTACTGGACCATCAATGAGCACATGTTTTGATTACTTTGTGTGTATGTGAAATTCTAATGCGACATTGAGTTTTAGTTGGCATCTCTCTATATCTCTATGAGCTTAACGATAAAAAATAATAACAGGCCCCATCCAGCCAAACTACATCGCCCCAAGCAAGTCTCGTTACCAGCAATGAGTGTTCACTTTCTACGCAATTATGGTGTATGACACGCGTGGCTTCCGACGATATGGGTAGGTATGAATTCTTTATGTTTGTTAAGCGCGTATGGAAATGCCTTGGTCGTATGTACTTGCTAGCTTTTGCCCGCTGCTTCACTCCCCTAGTCGAATAGTAGGTATGTAGGAAATACCACTCACTGATTTATCACGAAATCTTAGAAGCTTTAACACCTACAAACTTGAAATTTGGCAGGTACGTTCAAGGTGTAGACATCCGCTAAAATGGATTTTATTAAATTCCACCCCTAAGGGGTAAGACGGGGTCCACGCGTACGAAGTCCTAGGGGGCCGCTAGTACCTAACCTATAGGACTATCAGTAATATCATCATCATCATCATCATCATGTCAGCCATAAGAAATCCACTGCTAAACACAGGCCTCCCCCAATGCCTTCCATGTTATCAGTAATAATGACATCAATATTACTGACATGTAATAACATTCTTGAAATCCTTGAGGGAAGTCCAGCAGTGGACTTCATTTGGCTGAAACGAACGAACGAACGAATGACATTCTAAATCTCTCCACATTCAAATTTTAACCGCCTTTGTGGTAAGTCCACCTGCTTAAAGGACCCAGAGGTCCCGGATTCGATTCCCAGTGGCAGATTTTTCTGTTCGGTTTAGTTGGAAGTAGGCCTTGTTCTAAGCCCACCTGGCTAGCTAACCATCTTACCATAAAAACAATGTTAATGACATTTTGTGTTATTACAGTTAGAGAAAAAAAGTTCCTCTGTGGTTGAGGATTCTGGGTGAAGCTCGCTTCCACCTTCGGCCTGATCATACTAAGAGTTTCTTCGTTGTGGATAGAAAAATTATAACCTTGTCGCACTTTAACCGTCATTCCTTGATTCTTGGTCCACTTGAAACTTTAGTTATTCAGTACAAACCACAAAAACTACGTTGTTTTAAAGTTAAAATTCACTCCAAATTGTCGTCCTAAAAGTTCCAACCTATATTTACCATGGATATAACCAATAGTGCTAATAGAGGGTCTACCGGCGACAGAGCACTTCTCGTAGTGTCAACATAGACCTTAAGTACCTGTGGAGGGACATAGACATGTGGGGAATTAGAGGGGGCTGGTATTTTTTGAGAAAAACACATTTTAAAAGGGCGCGACTCACTTTTGTAGCTATAGCTAGAAAAGAAGACCGTTCATCTTTGGTTTTGTCAAAGTCCAAAGTACCTTTCCTTTATTTGTATGGACTATTAAAAACAGTGCTTACAATTCATCAAATCGCACACCTAGATCTAAACTGAGACAACTCAAAAAAGGGCATTTTTCAGGAGGCGAAAAAAACGTATTACTACATTTTTTGTTAGGGAAGTTATGAAACTCAGTTTTATTTTGGATTATTGATAGGCTGTGAAATGACCCTGTGTATAAACTGGGTCAAAAAATTTATCCTTTTTACCTTTAATCGCAGTTTTTTTAGTTGTTACATTTTAGGGGAATGACTTTGTATAAATAATAAAGTACATTTAGACTTGAATCAGTTTTGTTTGGACATTTTGAGATTTGAGTCCTCCTTTTCCACTCTTAAAATTTTTATATCGTGCCATTTAACTTGATTCCGATTTTCATCTACAACCAAATTAGTTGCCCACATTTTTTGCAAGATTTTAGTGTCATAAAACTTTTCAAATGTCATCTCTTCCACGTTCTTTGGTCCTCTGTATTTCAAAATTTCAAGATGTGGCTGAGTTCTCTTCCTGCACTATTAAAGTGTTTTCATTGAATGTTTCGATATCCTTAATCATCAATTTAGGAATTGTTTGAGAAAACAGTTCTTTTTTAACACGATTTGGATCAGCATAAGAGATATAAATGAAGATTTCATGACATGGTGAACATGATAGGTGTTTGAGTTTCTTCAGCCACTTTTTCTTAGCATCAGCTGATTGATATGTTTATTTATTATTTATTTACTTATTATAGACCTTTTTTCTACATTATTTTTTATTTCTACATTATAAAGAAGGTTTTATCTCTTGTGCAGACAACAGCATATTAGACTATACACTTGTATTACAACTACATTAGTTACTACAGTGTTTAACTTGAAGTGCCGTCGTCTGTACATTGCCATTTTAACTATCTTTACACTGTTCTCTCAAAATATTTAAAAGAAAACGACCTAACATATTTTTTTCGGAAAATAAAAAAAATATCCACCGTAATTTTTACTTATCCAACAATAGTAAGTTAACTCAAAACACTCTTCTCAAACACAACAGTTGAACAGTTTGAATAAAACTAACTTTATTTAGAAACAGGCATTATCATACTGTACCTGATTTTAGGTGAAACATGCAAAACTACGCGGTCTGTATAGAAAAACATTGAATTGAAATTTGATCCAACAAAACTACGCCAACTAGAAATTCACAAGTTGATTCATCAAAACAAACTCAACTCAAAATAGTAACAAAATATAAGTTACTTTATCAAACAAAACTGGAACAAGTCAAAATGATCTGGTTGACTATTGCAGAACAATTCATTAATACTGTTACTACTCAAATTAACTAATTATAAATTTTCTGCTTAACTGTAACAAATCCAAATATCCGCGTTTTCGTTCATTTTAATACGTGCACTCTCTGATACTAGCAAAGGTCAACTGACAAAACGCTTGTTTAGGTGGAAGGGGTTGACAAGCGTTGATTCAACAAAAGTAAGTTATCGCCATCTAGCGGCAAATGGATTAAGGCTTTATTAAACCTGTTATGTTGGAAAGATGCGTATGATAACCGAGTATTTGAATACAAGCATAAGTCAAAATTGGCAATTTTTGAGTTGTCTCAGTTTAGATCTAGGTGTGCGAAATATTAAAATAAAAGACTTAAGAAAATACTTTAAAGTTTCAAAGTTTTGTACTAGTACAGTTAAAATAATCTAATATCTTTGCTTTTAATCAATTGATTTCTAATTTACGAATACATACCGGCAAACGCAACGTAGACGTCCACGCATCCACAAAGTAGAAGATGGCCTTATAAACGTTGCAGGAAGTTACTGGATGCAGGCCGCTACTAATAATTCAAAATCTATAAAGATTAATGAACAAAAAACGAATGAATTGATTAATCCGTGAAATGCTACCTACATTCGACGAAAAAGCATCGCTAAGTTGGTTTTCCGTGTATCGTTTATTGAAGAACAAAAACATCATACTTCATAAGACATAATTCAACAGTTTCTACTTTTTTTAAATGAAAATCGATCATTTGACTTTCCAGATATCGTGACTGTCATGTCTAAAATTCCCAAACTCTACCATCCACGCACGGCGTCCCACAATAAACACGTAAATGTATTTATTCAACCGTTTGACTCGCTTCAGCCACTAATTTTTCGTCATGGACGATGCCAGTTACGGCGTTATGCATTAGCGCTGCTAAGTGTCGTGTAGTTAAGGTGTTCTACGTGTGAAGTCTACGTTAAAAGGCGTTTCGGCTTGTTTTATAGGTGTAGTTAACGAGCTACGCAATATTGTAGTAGTATCACTACATATCGTCAGTTGCAGGTTCACTTGGGGTAACTGACAAAATACGGTTTTTGAGTTAAATGTACAGTTTTTCTTAGTTTTTTCTGCTCTTTCGAATGGTATAAGTCAAAAAATTCTAGCTTTAAAAAAATTACAATTACACGGACATTTTCAGGTGTGAACTTTTCAGATTTTCTTCACAATTTTGGTGTAACTGACATTGCAATAATTTTACCAGGTTGAATTGGTGTATCTGTAATAATGTAAAAATTTTGCTACAAAACTTTGTAATTACACTGATTTGCTAAGGTTTATAACATGAAATAAAATAGGAATTTAGAAAGTTTTAAGGCATATTACATTATTATAATACCAGCAGTATCAGTTAAAGAAGTTAAAGTTAGCTCAACAAAAAAAAATATTGAAATTGAGCAACTATCCAGCCAACTAGGCGTCACTGCGCGTTGCTAACATTAACCTGTTGTTACTCTGTTACTTTTACTGTTGTAGTACTCATGGCCTTAATTCAACATTGCTATAAAGAGGTGGGAAATTAAATCCATTTTGTTTTCAGTTTAAGTTGCCCCGTAGAGCTAAATACGGTATTGGTAAGTCAAAGCTTAAAAAAACCGGCCAAGTGCGAGTCGGGCTCGCACACCGAGGGTTCCGCCGTACAAACGTAGCGGTTTACAATTTATGACGTATTAAATCAAATTACTTACTTGATTCCGTTGCGAGTAGTGGCGAATTTCAAAATATGCGGTATGATTATTTTTCCTATATTTGCATTATAGGTAGGTACCTACCTCAGCGTTTTGAATTTTTGCGTTGATTTAGAATTTCTCACAGTTTAGAGGCAATTAGATTTAAGAAGTGTTTGATATGAATTTCAACTTTAATATCTCTACGCGTTCATGTGAAAAAGGGTAGGTAGTAAGTTTATAATTATTAAAAAAATATTTTGTCATGTAAGCAAAAATAATATTTTAAATTTTATATAACTTCAAATTTATCATTTTCGCAATTTATCCTTTATCTACTATATAACGTTACTTCGTGCCGAATTTCAAGATTCTGAGTTCACAGGAAGTACCTTGTAGGTTTTGATTCCCTAGCGTGTGACGGAAATTCGTCTAAGGTGTCGGTATAAACTGCTGTATCTTTTGATCGCGTTAACTTAGAAGTTTGATTTTTTTACTTCTTAAAGGGACAATAGATCTAGGTATTTGGTATAAATTTCAATTTGATACCTTTATTCGTTCGTGAGAAATAACGTAGTAAGTTTCATATTATTAAAATATTTTTATTATATAATATAACTAAAAAAATGTAATTTTCGCAATTTTTCCTATATTTGCATTATATGACAATGCTTTATGCCAAATTTCAAGATTCTGAGTTTACGGGAAGTATCCTGTAGGTTTTGATTCCTTTGCGAGTGTCGAAAATTTGTTGAAAATATCGACATAATCGGCTGTATCTTTTGATTGGCTTGGCTTAGAAGTTTGATATTTTCACAGCTTAAAGGGACAATAGACCTGAGTATTTCATGTGAATTTCAGCTTGATACGTTCACGCGTTCTTGAGATAAAGGGTCTTGACAGACGGACGGACGGACAACAAAGTGATCCTATAAGGGTTCCGTTTTTTCCTTTTGAGGTACGGAACCCTAAAAATATTGAAATTACTTAGTTTCACAGTAATACTTTAGTTATTTCAATATTTCTGTCTTAAAAAAAATAAATACACATATTTTCTTGATTTTCATGGCTTTTTTAACATTTTTTAATGAATAAAATAAAAGTTACTTCTAATAAAATTTAAAAAAAAATAAAGAAAACGACAAAATGTTATTTTTTTCATGAATTCTCTTATTTTTTAATACTTTTACATACATTATACAGCAACTAAGTAAACAAAACCCAGCAAATACATCAAATTATTTTAATTTGGGCAGTACTTACACCAATTTGACCTATGTTTTTTCCAAAAGTACGGTGCAAAATTAGTGTAACTGTCAAAAGTACAAAAATACATTGGTGTAACTGCAATTTATTTCCTTAACTAAGACATATTAGATAATTCTTTTTATTTAATCTAAAACCGCGTAGAATTCTAATCATTTCTGTAAAAACAGATCCAAAAAAGGTTAAATAGGAAAAAAGTTATGTCCGATTTAAGACGAAAAAAAACTTTAAACGGCTCTACTGAAAAACTGTATTTTGTCAGTTACCCCAAGTGAACCTGCAACTGACGATATTATTATAAAACAACAAGCGGCCATCCGCGACTTTGTACGCATGCATGGATCCCGTTTTACCCCCTTAGGGATTGAATTTTGGACAATCCCGTCTTAGTGAGCACCTACGTTCTAAAAGGAACCCCCATGCAAAATTTGAGACTCCTAGCACTTGTAGTTTCTGAGATTTCGTGATGAGTGAGTGAGTCAATCAGTGACCTTTCACTATAGATGTCTCCACCGGTTCTGTCTGTCTTTTCAACTACAAACACATTATGGTTGTCACACTTGTCACCAAGCAATAACATAGATAGAGTAATTTATGATAGACGTAGGGTTTAATCAACATAGTTTCTGAGTTGTAATTGTCATGGCAACTGATTGTTTGCTGTGATAATAGAATATAATTAATTTTGATTAATTTTACACATAAACTCCTGGACCAATTTTGATGAATTTTGATAAGTTGGTCTTTTTTTGTCGAATTGCGTGCTACCTTTATAAGGTCGTCTGTCCACCTTGTGAGTGGAAGTCCCAAGCTGCACTTTTCGGTACCTACGTGGCCTCCACTCCAGAACCTTATACTGCCCCATCTACTTGTAATAACATGTTAATAGGTAATAAACCAGACTATTCCCACTTTCCCACCTCTCGTTCCCACCGCGCTGCAACTTCTATTGTAGGCACCTCTTAACGATCTAGACTTGCAATACTTAAACATTTCAAATGATTGACGTAACTAGTACCGACCTGTGATTTAGCCGCGCCTAGTACGCGTATTAGTGATTTTTTAACGCTAATGACGTAATGAAGCCGGTAGGGCTTCCACGGTAAACGCCTGTCAAAATACACGCATACATGTAACCTGATCTGGATTATACAGGGTGTTTGGAAATACTTACATTATTATTTAGTTAAAAAAAGAATATTTCCATAAGTACTTTTTTGAATAATTACTTTTTCTCTCTTTCTTTCTTTCTTCTTTCGACATGGTGAAGCAGACTACCTACTTAGTAGTACCTAATTAATGGTGGTCTTAGCAGACGGTGATGTTAGAAGTGGTCACGGGTTCGAATCCTTTAATGTAAAATTAAGCTGCCAACAATAATTTTTAATCCTTACTAGCGACCCGCCTCTGCTTCGCACAGGTACAATGTACACTCTGAGGCACAATTAACCGCCCACCCAACTAAAGCGGCCTAACTTTGTTTACAATAACTAAACGCTCATGAAGTTGAATGACAATTTATTAAGTGGATAGTTTCTGATAAATTAAGACAGTTTCTACCACGTTTTTAAAGATACCCTCATGTGTGAGTCTGTTTTATTGATTTTAGTCAAAAATTGACTTGCCGACTGATTGTTTTGCGCGGACATTAAGTATTGCGTGTAAAGTTTTTAGACACATTTCTTAGTTCTTGAGATGCGTGAGAGTGTGTCAGTTGCCTTTTACTCAGTAAAATGCCATTGGATGCAGCCGGTGCAGCTAGAGCGGTGGCGCTTTCAGATGCTGGATACAGCCAGCGTCGTATAGGCCGTATGCTGTCATATCCTCGAACTACGATACGTGATGCCGTCCGACGATACAGAGAAACTGTATCTTACACCAGAAGACCAGGACAAGGTCGTAGGAGGTGCACCTCTGAACGAGATGACCGCTTCATCGTGTCCAACGTTTTAAGAAATCGCTTCACTACAGCTCCCGAAGCCCGTAACCGCCTATATGAAGTACGAAATGTAAGTGTTAGCGTTAGGACCATAAGAAGAAGACTTGCAGAACGTAATTTGACTGGATTCCGGCCAGCTCGAGTCCCAGCATTGACCACAGAGCACCGGAGGGTAAGACTTCGATTTGCTCAACAATACCGTAACTGGACCATGGACCAATGGAAGAACGTCCTCTTCTCTGATGAGTCCAGAGTAGCTCTAAGAGGTCCCGATGGACGCCAGCGTGTGTACCGACGCCCCGGTGAGAGGTTTGCACAGTGTGCTGTTGTGGAAACAGTGGGCTATCAAGGTGGCTCAGTCATGGTATGGGGTGGTATTACTTATGAGGCTCGTACAGAGTTGGTTGTGTTTGAAAGAGGCAGCGTAAACGCTCAGAGGTACGTGGAAGAGGTCTTAGAACTACATGTCATCCCTTTTGCCCCATTTATTGGAGACGATTTTCTTTTAATGCACGTGCGCACGTTGCTAGAGTCGTTACGGAGTATCTTGATACCGTGGGTATAGCCCGATTACCATGGCCGGCACGAAGCTTGCGCGTTCACCGCCAAAAAGTTGCCGTTTGTCGTATCCCGCTGTTTCGAGAGCACTCCCCTAACTGCCTCAGCCAATATCGGAATTCTTGGTGTCGACATATCGTGCGAAGTCCAGTTCCGTGGTCATTTAGAGGGTAAGGCTAAATTAGCCTCGAAGAAGCTTGGTGTGCTCAATAGATCGAGACGGTATTTCACTCCAGCCCATCGTCTGCAACTTTACAAGGCGCAGGTTCGGCCTCATATGGAATACTGTTCTCATCTTTGGGCAGGTGCGCCCCAGTACCAGCTTCTCCCTCTGGACCGCATTGAACGGAGAACAGCTCGAATCGTTGACTGCCAGGACATTTCGGATCGGCTTGACCCCTTGGCGCTGCGTAGAGATGTATCCTCACTGTGCATCTTCTATCGCATGTATCACGGGGAGTGCTCCGAAGAATTATCCGGACTTATTCCTGCCGCCACTTTTCGCCACCGATCTACCCGACAGCACTTCCACCCCCATCACTTAGATGGTTGGCAGTCCACAACAGTACGTTTCTCTAGAAACTTCCTGCCCCGTACAACCAAACTGTGGAATGGACTGTCGTCTGCGGTGTTTCCGGACGGATACGACCTGCAAGCTTTCAAGAGGAGAGCGTATCTTTACCTTAAAGGCCGGCAACGCACCTGTAACGCCCCTGGGTCTGCGGGTGTCTATGGGCGACGGTAATCACTTACCATCAGGTGATCCGTCTGCTCGTTTGCCTCCTATCACATAAAAAAAAAAAAAAAAAAAAAAGAAGCCCGGACCTAAACCCCATTGAACACGTTTGGGACAATCTTAAAAAGCGAGTACGAAGTCGGGTTCCGGCTCCTACTTCGATTAATGAGCTGAAGATTGCTGTGGTCGAAGAGTGGGAGAATATACCGCAGTCAGATATTCAAGACATAATGGATGGTGTTCCAAATCGACTGGAAGAAGTCATAAGAGCCAGAGGAGGCAGTACTCATTATTAACTTTTTGTTTTTAATACCAACTAAAAGTTTTAGATTGTTTATCATCACCGTTATTTTTCTTCATTATTTGGTAATTTCAAACTTTTTTTCATTACGTATTAAAAATTAAAGCAATATCTGACTGAAAGTTTTTTTTTCTTTTGTTATCATCCAATCTACAAAATAGCCAAGAAAAAAACCAATCCATAATTAATTGTGGCAGTTACATCGGAAAATGTAAGTGGGCGGTTAATTGTGCCTCAGAGTGTATTTATTATACTTAAAAACCTTCCTCTTGACTCACTCTATTTAAAAAAAACGCATCAAAATCCGTTGCGTAGTTTTAGAGATCTAAGCATACATAGGGGCAGGCAGAAAAGACGAGCGAAGTGTCAACCCTTACAAAATCAATCATTAATCAATAATAATCACTAAAACGAGTAAAAATACAAGTACTTGTCTATAGGTTTGTGTTGTCTTGTCATGGAGGTGCTTAAATTAAATATTCATCAACAACTGTCTCAAACTTATAGTAAACCATAAATGAAATAAAGTCCATAATATTTTAAATCTTCAGCAATCGTGGTCGTCTTATTTCTACACAAAACATGGATATTCTTGTAAATTATGTTAAGTAGAAAAATTACGGGCACCCTGTATATAAAGAATGCGTCTATACAACATATCCTGTAGGTTGCGGCTGAGACGCCATCCGTTGGTTAGTGTGGAGACGGCTTCACTTAAAATAATAACAATAGGTATGTAAAGGTACAGTACGAGACGAGTACCTTTACAAAAATTTAGTTTCAATCAAAGGACGTCCACTGTTGGACATACGCTTTCCCCCGATTTCCACAAAGACCGATCCTGCGCTGCCTGCATCCAGCTGCTTTTCGCGACTTTCACAGCGACCCAAAGTGAGTCTTGGCCTCTGACAATAAGAGTCTCCATTTCGATCTGTTCTGCACTTCGTCTTCCTAGCATCACCTGGGACGACCAACTGGTCGACGGCCACTTGTGTGACAAGTTTCTTCCGCCACTTCTCAGCACCAGCCCATATTATGTTTTCCCGAAGAGCCCTGGAAAGGCCCTAAGTACTACTGAATAAAAAAATCTTTGACTTTGACTTGTCCCTATTACATTATTTCTGGTGTCCGAGCCAGCGAAGTCTATGTGCTTTTATGTCGCCAGTGATGCTTCAGTGTTTCATGATCATGGGAAGGATAACACTCTTGCATTATTTTTTCTTCACCTTAAAGGCCGACAACGCACCTGTAACGCCCCTGGGTGTGCGGGTGTCTATGGGCGACGGTAATCACTTACCATCAGGTGATCCGTCTGCTCTTTAACTTTAATAAAAAAAAATATGGAAAGTAAAGCACACTCCACACTAACCACGCTCACACATCGCGTGAGTACGAAGTTATGGCTTCTCCACTCGGAGCATATCTGAGGCTAAACGACTGACGGACGCACTAACAGTCTGCTGGGATCCCACGCCCACCGGTGGGACTAGAATGTGATACGCTTGTACTAGAAAAAAATCAGCAAATTGGCTTTCGGATTGACTCTTCTTTTGACAACATGTCGTACATGTAGGTGACATAATTATACAGTATCTCTAGAAACAATACTTAAAACTCGATTCAGTCTCACTCACGCCCGTATTCACAAACATTACTATGAGGTCTCACAGTGCACGTGGATGCACAGGGTGACACAGGAACCAATCACAGAGCTCTTTCAACGCTGTGCGTTTGATTTGCTGCTTCACTTAAGCAAGCATCGTTTGTAAATACGGGCGTCAGCCATAGATTCTGTCCTGTGATTAATGTTACTATCAAATTTCAACCAATCAAAAGCCTAAATCTACTGTATGCTTGATTGCATTGAGATTTCAAATCAAATCAAAATATGTATTAGTATGTAGGCCCTTGGGCTTATACACGTCCCAAATAGGTATAGCGTGCCCCACCACCGTTCGGGATAACATAATATGGGCCGATGCTGAGAAGAAGTGGCGGAAGAAACTCAGTCACATTTAGCACCTTCAGCTTCCATCTATAATATCTATGTGTTTTCTGTGTAAAAAGGTTAAAATAAACAACTAAAAGGTCTAAATAACGCTAAATAAGCCTGCAGATAAATCTGCATACTTTCGCTGTTAGATGCGCGCCGCAGACAACGCTGCTCTCTTTGTTAGGGCCGATGTAGGCCAGGGGCCAGCATGCCATTTGCAATAGGGTAGTCTTTAATAAATAATCTTTTTCTTATCCTTTTTTCTTTCTCTCATGGATTTTGTGTGGCAAAGAGGAACGTAACAAGTTCGCAAACTCATTTGAATATTATTTTATTGATTTTAAGCTTCTAAAAATCTCTTACCCTGATCTATAATTAGGTTTTCCGGACTAGAATAAGGTTTTTCTTGAAGTAAAACACTTACTATAGCCCGCGTCAATAGAAACTGTAACCTAACTTTGTATGAAAAGGATTAAGGATACCGAGACTCCGAGAGTGAGAGAGTTCAATTTTCACTTGACATTACCACATATTAATAACCTCTTCGAGAGGTTATGACCTATTTATGACCTTTTGCATCTTTTCGTCCAAACTATTTTTGAAATTCTTAAGTCTGTCCCCAGGCCTACAAGTTCACGGCACCGCGATAGCCGCTGGGACTTAACAACAATAATTAGCAAATACTGTTAAAGACAGCCATCAGCATCAGATAAGTGGGAAATGCAAAAATAAGTTAATAAGAGCCAATGCACATGGTGCGTTGCGGCGCCGCACCACTATTGTGCCCGCCACAGATATTATTTCTATTAAAAGGAGCTCAGAGACTAGCTACAGGCTACACATTATGTCGGAAACTGTTTTCGATAGTGGCAGGTGACGTTCAGCGACTTTAAGCGACTGTCGGCGACAGTCTCTGACTCGCGCCTTTCGCTGTCATGACATGTTGACTCTCTGACTAACATTTAGTGACTGCCCGTCTTCGATTACAGATTTGACCTTCACTGGTTGTGTTATTGGCGGTCAAGCTGTAGATCATGGCTACACAGGAGTTGCAGCGGTGGGAACGAGAGGTGGGAATAGTCCCTGTGCCCGATATATCGACGACTGTCGGTGCCCATCGGCGGTATTCGCGATGCGTTGGCGACTATCGTCTAATTTTAGTATCTGTCATCGGCGACTGTCGCCGACTGAAGTCGTAAGCAGTCGGCGATATACTGTCGCTCGTCTGTGAGGTCCCTGACGACGGAGTGTCACCACTCCGGCGTCGCGCCGCAACGCAACGCATCGTGTGCTTTGGCTCAAAGTATTAGTCATGCCGAAGTGTGGACGCGGCACTAATGTGGTGAAGCGAGATAAAACGCTCGAAATACCTTGAAAAGAGAGAGATAACGACATTTTTGAGAGTACAATCGAGATTTCATTTTTTAGATAGTACTGGGCGAAGGAATTTAAATATGTGCAATATTTACTGAAGTATTAACCCAAAAATTAATTAGTATTTAAAATATTTGTCTGTTTAAAGTTAGGCTCTTACATTTAACGCAGACACTATTTTATTTAATAAAATTTTCTGTAAAATGTTGATTTCAATAGGATAGAGAAAAATTTTGTCGAGAGAAAAGTCAAGTTTCTGCCGTCAGTTCTGCGTACTAACTAACTATATGCCCTGTACATTTCCACTTCAGCTTGCTAATCCGTCGGGCTATGTCAGCGACTTCCGTTTGTTTACGGATCTCCTCATTTCTGATTCGATCTCTAAAGAAACACCAAGTATAGTTTCTTTCCATAGCACGCTGTGCAACTTTGAGCTTCTTTATGAGGCCTATAGTGAGACTCTGTTTAAATATTAGTAAGGGTATTTAGAAGCTTCAGAACTTTATCATAAATTCCATGTGCCTACACACTCAAGTCAAAACTTAGTCCCATCAGATAAACTTTCAAGTAATCTCGTTTTGTAGATTAAAAACCTGTTTTACAACCAACTAACCCTTTAATGAGGCAAAATTTCAACGCGATCTTTTTGAAAATCAATCTTTTGTACCCTTACTTTATCACCTCCCTGCTTAATTACGTCTTAAATATTAAAAACACGCCGACATTTCTTGTCCAAAGTAAAATAATCAATTGGATGTGTGGGTCGATTTATCAAACAGATTGCGATCGAGCGAAGCCGGGCGACAATGCAAAATGGCGGCGTTTTAAAATGGCCGCCCAAGTATTTTGCGCAGAGTAATCTGATGATCAGAGATTATCGCTTATGTGGGGCACACAGTGGCGGGGCAAGACCTAAATTTGATGTGGGCAAGACAGATTTCGCGAGGCCTTGTTCTGTGGCGACCTGAAGACGGATTTTATGAAATAATAAAAAAAACGGGTCAATGGTATATTCATTGACAGTTTCTGATTTCTTGATTCAGTGATTATTTTTAAAGGAATTTTGCGCCAAAGAATAATGTTTGTCACTTAAAACCGTGTTGTTGCTTAATTTTGTGTCTGATTATGGCTGAATTTGTTTGGAAAAAAAAAAACTTTAACTACATTGTTTAGCTATCAATAATTTATATTTAATAGTCAATGTCTATTCGCGCATCGCTTGCAGATGGACGTGCCATCTGCTATTATTGTTTAATAATTATTACAATGCAGACAACAAAATCTGTGTTAAAATAAAACTGTGCCGGCGCATGCACTGTCATGCACTTATGTGACACACTTACCTAGTGCAGTGTTGTTAATTGAATTTTAATTAAAAATGGAAAGTCCCTTTAATCGAAGTACAATGACCAGCCGAAGCCCGCCTCCACCACAGAGAAGACCAACTGAAGAAGATTCTACTCCCGCGACATCAATAATTGAAGTTGTATCGACCGAAGAAATCCAGAAATGGATATCCTCCATTGAGAAATGCCTTAACGACATATGCTATACATCAGGAGAAGGTAAACTAAACACAGAACAGAAGCTGAGAATCAGCAACACAAGCAAAAACGTGTTGGGTGGTGTCTCTCAATTGGCTGTGCAATATCAGTCACTAAAACAGAAATATATCTCAGCCCAATCAATGATCAAAACATTAATTGATCAAAAGGAGTCATCTACCGCACTAGGAGATCAGATCGAGGACCTAAAAGTATCTATTCGCTCTACCCCAAAGGTTGAACAACCGAATGTATCTTTTGCCGACGTGCTGAGAACCAGTAAGAGCTCTATAGTAAGACCACCAAGCACCAGTAACATTGCTATTTACCCAGCTAGCAAAGATAAGACCAGTGAAGAGACTAAGAAACTTATTCAGACCATCATCAAGCCGGAAGAATTAAAACTGCATATCCGAGGGATGAGAAAAACCAGAGGTATTATAATCAGCGCTGAAGGCAAAGATGACCTTGAAAAATTGAAAAAATCAGAACTGCTGAAAACATCAGGTCTCAACGTAGAAGAGACCACAAAACGAAGGCCCAAAGTGATTTTGTTAGGAGTGCCCACCAACACATCTGAGAAGGATGTTTTTGAATGTCTCTACGAGCAAAACATCTCGGGTAAATATCAACACATTGACCGCAATAAGTTCTTAAGTTCTATTAAACTAAGCCACAAAACTGGCAAAAAAGACGGGCCCTACTGCAACTATGTGCTAGAACTTACTTCAGAACTGCGAAAAATTTTCATAGACCAGGAGAGAGCATACATTAATTGGACCTCCTGTCCAGTTAGAGACTATACACTTGTTACAAGGTGTTACAAGTGTCATCAATATGGTCACTCAGCAAAATTCTGCAGAGAAACTGAATCCACTTGTGGACACTGTGGCTGCGCTGGACACACAATCAAGGAATGCTCAAAATTACTAGCACCTTCGACCTGTGCCACGTGCCGGCGCTTCAATAAACCAAGCCAGCACAATACGGGAGCAGAGAGCTGCCCTGCAAGAAAAATTGCTGAAGCAAGATACATGAGCTCAATTGATTATGAGGGTGCATAGGGCGCCGCAAAGGCCGTTTACTTAACGCAGTCCAAAGATGTGCAATTACACTCTTAGGAATATTTAGTTATGTGACTCGCGATCGTATTATTTGTTTACACACAGAAACTATTTCAATTGTAATAATTATTTATTTTAAGAGTAGGTCAATGTAAAAATAATGCTTAGTAAGTAAGTAGTTAAGTATAGCAGTAAATGTAACCTACTTATTCTGAGTTTGATAATCTATTCCAATCAGTGTTGGCACTAATCAATTAATTTTTTAATCAATTAATTAATTTGATTAATTTTAATCATGATTAAATTAATCTTGATTAAAATAATCATGATTAATAAAGTAATCATAATCATGATTAATTTGTAAATCATTAATCAATAATCATTAATTTGATTAACTTGATTAACTTCTTAAATGTTCTATCGAAAACAATGTTAAAACATTGAATTCTAATATTAGATGTTTGGTTTTAGGCTACAATTCTATGACAGGTGATACCTAGATAAATATAAGGTAACCTAGACTGCCCCCCGCCCCCTTCCCTCGCTGAAACTTCCGGTGCAGTCTTCCGACCTCCCGTAGGAGGATATCAGTCCACTTCCCCTACCGTTCCAGCACTTACTTGCAACCCCACACTCCCACCACCTGCCCCCCACCCCTAGCCTCCCCTAAAACTTCTGGTACGAAGTCTCCTGCACCTCCCCAACACGCAAAACCTCCTAGCTTAGCAACCCCACCCTTCTATTGACTTGCCCACGCGTGGCCCTCCCCCCGAAACTTCTGGTACGAAGTCTTCTGCACCTCCCCAACACGCAAAACCTCCTAGCTTAGTAACCCCACCCTTCTATTGACTTGCCCACGCATGGCCCTCCCCCCGAAACTTCTGATACGAAGTCTCCTGCACCTCCCCAACACGCAAAACCTCCTAGCTTAGCAACCCCACCCTTCTATTGATTTGCCCACGCGTGGCCCTCCCCCCGAAACTTCTGGTACGAACTCTCCTGCACCTCCCCAACACGCAAAACCTCCTAGCTTTGCAACCCCACCCTTCTATTGACTTGCCCACGCGTGGCCCTCCCCCCGAAACTTCTGGTACGAAGTCTCCTGCACCTCCCCAACACGCAAAACCTCCTAGCTTAGCAACCCCACCCTTCTATTGACTTGCCCACGCGTGGCCCTCCCCCCGAAACTTCTGGTACGAAGTCTCCTGCACCTCCCCAACACGCAAAACCTCCTAGTTTGGCAACCCCACCTTTCTGTTGAATTGCCCACGCTTGCCCCTACCTTGGGAGGGGGGGGGGACTTCTCCCCTATCGTCAGCCAGCCCGCTTAACTTCTTTCCTGACCCAATTTTGCTGGAGGATACCGGAAGAATAGAAGGAATTGTGAGAAACAAAACTAGTGCGATAAGTGTTTTGAGTAGTGAACATTGACGCAGTTTTTTGGGAAAACGACAGTACAACTCCTGATCCCCCCTTTGCTAGGCATTTTATAAGTCGCGGGTACCTTTTCATACACCCCCAACCCTTTTCTTATGAAAATAGTAGATAGTTAATCAAATAATCAAATTAACGATTAATGATTATGATTAATTAATCATAATCAAAATTTTTGATTAATGATTAATTAATCATAATCAAAAAAATTTGATTATGATTTTAATCATTAATTTTTAATCATTAATCAGATTAACTTTTTGCCAACACTGATTCCAATATTGTATAGTCAGCACTTTTTAAACAGATACCTAAGATACAGGCAATAAATTTTGCTTAGTTTAGGTATCATTAATTACTTACGCACACTAACCTTAATTTTATCGAAACCAAACTTGTACGTGTTTAGGCTAAGTTTTTATACAGTAGATAATAAATTTATTCTTAATGTTTCAAAATTTTTGATGCGCGAGGCCCCTTGTTCCGCGAGGCCGTAGGCGGTGGCCCACGTCGCCTACGCCTTACGCCGTCACTGGGGGCACAAAACACAAATAAAAATACATAGTGGAATTCAGAACCTCCTCCTGCAAAAAATCTGTTTAACTGGCTTCAAGTATTATAAATAAATAAATATCCTTGGACATTTTACACTGCGCTTCTAGTCCCAAACTAAGCAAAGCTTGTACTATGGGTACTAGACAACGGATATAAACATACTTAAATCCTTTTTTTTAAATACATACTTATTATACATAGAAAACACCCAGCTCAATACAAACAAATATGTTCATGCACACAAATGTTTGTACTGTGCGGGAATCGAACCCGCTACCTCCGGAATAGTAATCCGTTTCGAACCACTACACCAAACGGCCGACGAATCATTATTCATTAGATACTATGGTTCATTTTCCAGCACATAATATTTTTATAAGTAGATAAGAGATATTATAATCAAAAGTTCATGTAGCTGTCATGATGATTAGTTAGGTACCGGTTATTAAAATATTGTGTTTAATTCATGTCATATACTTACCTACTTCAACAATTTATTAACGTAATTATTTTATTGACAAAATAAAATGTGATCATTTTGGACAGGAAGGAAAGAAATCGTAACGTCTTATGGTGTCATTATTCCAAAAACTTTTCAGTATGTAACCTCTGCACGTAGCCTACTCTGTGTTTTTTCAAAAAAATTAATTGGTGCCAAATTCAACCAGCACAGAAACAATGTCAAAAACTTTTTGCGTTAAAACACACTGTACATTTGAAAAAGAGCAAAAATCTTTCAAAACGAACAAAAAAGTAATCCGCTGGGACAAATTTCTTTGGTTTTCAGTGCAGTACGTTGACAATTTTAATCAGCTGTTCGGGAGACGCCATCTTGGATTTGACACTATCTTACTACACTAACAATAAGGCAGTTTTTTCTGTACTTTTGGAGAATTTTGAAGTTTTCGAATTAAAAATAAGTTTGTCAAGTCCCAGGTTTTTAGTCTCAAACTTTAATTGTATGAAATCGTTGCACGCGTGTTTTGGCGTAAAAAAGAAAGCAAATTGTTTCAATTTGATTGGTCTTTATTATTATGTGCAATAGGGTTGGAAATGGGTCAGCAGCATTAATAAAAATATTGAATTTTTGTTTGCAGTAATTTAATTGGTCATTAGTACGATGTGTGACTAATTTAGGTAAAGATTTGGTCTGTATGATTTTTATTTTATGTTTGGTTAAGTATATGATTGTTTTTTTAATTGACACTTCTAAGTACCTACCTAATACTTATTTCGAAATAATAAATATTCAAATAAGTAGGTACCTACCTATTTAAAAAGACTATATTTTTTAATATTAAAATTGACGGACAAAAAAATTTTTTTTAGGAAATTAGCCTATTACATACCATAAAAAGTTACAGAAAACTTACAAGAATATCCAATTAGTATAAACTGTGTTTAACACAGCAATTTAGTGATCCCTTTAATGTTAGATTCGCTTGCTAGACGCACAGACATCCGCTCAGACATCGGTGCTCATAATCATTTCCAATAGTAAGGACTAGCTCATAAGGGAAATCTAGATGAATAACAAAATTACTACCCTAAAGCAACCAAATCCTTGCAAAACTTAAAATTATTGGGATGTAGATTTATGCCCATTTTCACCATCTATCCCTAATTTTTAAGTGACCCCTATGGTAGGTAACACATTAACAGGAATTTCGTTTTCAAAGGGCCCACTTAAAAATTAGGGATTCATGGTGAAAATGGGCATTATAGTTTGATATGCGACTCTTGGGGGCCTTCAAATTGGAGGCGTGAGGAAACGCTGCAGTGGCGCTACTGTGACGCGATTGTAGCGCCACTGATAGTTTCCATACAATTTCTAGACGGTCAACCCACGTCGAATTTGTCACGGTTAGCGGCACTGGAACTGTTACCATCACCAGCTTCAGATCCTGAGGTCCCGGGTTTCTAAGTCCGCCTGGCTGGCTACCAAGGTCTGCCCACAATACGTCTTCCGGCTGGTGGTTGTCACTCGAGAACTTTTCTGCCCCAGCGGCCATCAGCTCTACGAGCTAAGTGCCCCGGCTATGTCAGTCACTTTGGTTCTTCTGTTCAAGCAAACTTGGCGGCGCACTGTAGCAGACGAGGCGAAGAAAATCGGCAAGACCTGGAGCGAGATCAAGCACGAAGCTCGAGACGCGATGGAGGACTGTTGTGGACGCCCTCTGCCCCATCTAGGGGACATAGGACCTTAAGTCAAAGTAAGTCATACTGTAAATAATTTTATATAGGTACTTAATTTGAAATCTAGTTAAGACTTCAGTATGAACACAGCTCTAGTTCCGCGAATAGCATAGCGGAAGCTTCGGCAGACAGCGCGGCATCTGCTCACAGATCCGTCCGTTCTCAGAACTGCACACTGCGAAATATGAGATCTAAGTACTAACAATTAGCGAGAACTCTCATTTAATTTGAGGTTTTCTTCTTAATTACTTAAAAGTAAATAGAGAACGCATCCGTTCATTCTACTAATACCACCCGTACTCACAAACGATGCTTGCTTATGTGAAGCAGCAACGCTATGCGAAGTCGAACGCACAGGGTTGAATAGATCCCTGTGATTGGTTCGTGTGTGTCACTCCGCCACTCAAGTACCTATTGTATATGAATAGGTTTTTGACACCCTCTGCGTCCACGCGCACTGTGAGACCTCATAGTAATGTTTGTGAATACAGGTATTTAATACCATCCCAAACTGAAAGTTTGCATAAACCACTAAACTGAGCTATGATAGTTTGAAACCGTTTTTTACTAAAAAAAAGACGAATATTTTTTTTTGGGAAAAAGAAAGACTGACTAGTGACTACACACACAAAATTTCATAAGAATCGGTCCAGCCGTTTCCGAGAAATATGCCAACAAGCACGAAAATTTTATTTATAGATAAATAGTCTTTTTTTTTTAATTACACCTGCGACAAAAGCTACCAATCGCAAACTAAAAACTTTATCCAAGCAAAACCAATTACTAAACAAAGTATGAAATTGCTATAATTGTCGCAACTGCTCTCGTTAGTAACTGAATTTACTAATTGTTATTACGAGTAATTGCTTTTATGTAGTTTTGTAATCGCTGTAATCGCTTCATTTGAACGTTCAACTTTTAAGTTCTTTTTTTAGTTCAGGTATAGGAACGCTGTTGAAATTCCGGTCGACCAGCAGATCAAGCGCCGCAAGTGGAACTGGATTGACCACACTCTCCGAAGGGATCCCCAAGCAGGCTCTGGATTGGAACCCCCAAGGAAAACGCAAACGTGGTCGTCCCAAGCAAACTTGGCGGCGCACTGTGGCAGACGAGGCGAAGAAGATCGGCAAGACTTGGAGCGAGATCAAACGCGAAGCTCAAGACCGAACGCGATGGAGGACTTTCTTGGATGGTGGAAACGATGGATCCTTAGATTTTAAGTTTGCAGCGCCCAACAGGGTCCTTAATGATCTCCAAATATATGTAACACCTAAATGTACTTAAGGAAGCAATAAACATATTGAGTATTGAGTATTGAGGACTGTTGTGGACGCCCTCTGGCCCATCTAAGGGACTTAGGACCTTAAGTCAAGTTTAGTTCAGGTAATAGGAATAAAAACATACCAATCGAATTGAGAACCTCCTTATGTTGAAGTCGGTTAAAAAAACCTAAGATTGGTATTTTTCTGTCTAAGACAAAATGGTTTATTTATTTTGCATTTTGATTCGCAACATACTTTCTGCCGATCGTATTTCAGACGAAGCCGTTGGAAAAAACGAAGTAGTCATTTTTATTATAAACCGCAAGAACACCTGTCTCTGATCTAGAGGTCCCTGGTTCTATTCCTGATAGGGGCAACCCCCAAAAAGAAATTTCTTTCACTGCATCTGAATTCTGAAAGAAATCCTGCAAAGCGCTTCATATTACACCCTATACATATAACAAAATGAACGAAAATATAATAATTCTAAATAGCCAGTTTCTCTGTGGTAAATATAGGATTTTTTTTCGTTTGACATTTGGTACCATTTTTTCTTTTGTCTTTCGCTGCATCTGAACCAAATCCTAACAAACTCTCACACCCTGTATAACAAAATGAACACTTTAATAATTCCAAACATCTCTTGAGAACTAAAGCCTTTCAACCATCCAGATGCAAAAGCGGGTAAGTCGGAAACCTCCCGTTTTAAGCCGATAATAATTAATTGAAGTGGGCATTGTTCAAATATTAATTAGCACTAATCTCTGTTAAGACAGTGAGTTAAGTGATGAATTTGTGTTTCGATTTACAATACTGGCTGCTGCTTGTGATTTTATCAGGAAAATTGGTATAAATCACCACGGAAAAAACCGTAAAATCTAAGTTTTTTTAAACATAATATTAACTTACTTAAAACACTCTTAATATTTACTTACTCAAGGCATACGTAACCTACCTAATATGAATTCACGAAGGCGAGTGAGCTTTACATGTGTGGTGGCTCGCTACTGTTCGTTTTTCAAAAGTTTTGATAGACATTACACTATCTACTCGCCTTCGTGAGTTGCAAGAACTATACTTGGAAACGTGACAGACAAATTAAATTCTCATTTATTTTAACACGTCTTCATTTTGCACATTTTTTCCTATAAAACCAAGGTATCATCACTTCAATAAAAATATGAAATGATATTGCGTAATATCGCAAAGCGTCCTTGGCACACTTTTCACTGTATTGTAAGATGTTTGATGTAGCGTTGTTTGTAAAATGTCGATAGTCTGTCGATAATATTGTGGCTCTGGAAACAGGTAACAATATCGATGAGACTATTACAAAAAAATATTAAATGTTGACCAGTATTTTGGCACTTATGGACGTCAGAAATGGCACCTTACATGCCTTACGCCCGTATTCACAAACAATACGTGGTCTCACAGTGTGCGTGGACGCACAGGGTGACACACGAACCAATCGAACCAACACGAACCACTTAAGCATGCATAGTTTACGGGCTTTATTTAACAACCAAGCTAAATTCATGAGAACTAACGAGTATTTATAGTATCGATAGTCGATATTGGTGACTGTTCTATCGATAGTCAGACTGTCGACAGTGTTGCAACACTAATTTGATACACCCCCTCCCCCTACTAAATCCATGATGGATGGCAAGAAATATGATTTCATTTGTCATTTTGAGGTAAACAGTGTATTGATACTGAAATGTCGCATAGAAATAGTGTACAATCATATTTTTTGATACGTCGAGAAATATCTGAGGATATTTTTTTGATCTATTACATTTAATCTTCATTAAATGGACTTAATAGACATACTTTGGTGATATATCTTAAATCTATTAAGAATATTTTTGTGTTTTTTAAAATAACAGCTCACTGGTTTTGTACACTGGCATGCATGCATATACATACATTACACACGCAACACACTCTTGAAGAGCACTGTGTTATTTTTTTTGTGTAAAATTTAAGGCTGCCACAGAATACTATGCAGCGTTATGCTCTAGGTCCTGACCTAGGGCATAACACATGCTGAGTGGCTGCCATTTTAGTTCAAAAACTACATAAGTAAGTACCTTATTAAGTTGTTGTAAGTAGTCTAAGGATGTTTGGACTAAATAAAAATATTTTTCTTTCTTTCTTTCTTTCTTTCTTTCTTTCTTTCTTTCTTTCTTTCTTTCTTTCTTTCTTTCTTTCTTTCTTTCTTTCTTTCTTTTAAATAGGTATTATTTTAATATTGGTGAAAACAATTTTTGTAGTAGCAATATTTGTGTTGTATCGATAAAGTATTATCCATCTACTTCTAATGTAAAACCAATAAAATAAAATCTTTGGACAATTTTATACAGCACCAGCTAGCCCCAATATTCAAAATTCTAGATATTTTTCAACGTCATCGTTTTTGTAGCCAATAAAACAAGAACCTAAAACACGCTAACACACATTTTTGTTTTATTTCTAAACACGCCGCGGCGACATCCGAGAATGTGCGATTCGAAAAGAAATAAAACTCAAAAACACGAGTTAGGCGTTTTTAGCGGCCGGACACCGTCTGACAGTCTTTGTTTTGACATTTGTTTTTTTCTGAGAAGCTGCTTTTTTGGCAAAGGCATAAAGGAAGGGAGTGTTAAAATCGTTTTTTTTTATGACATGGTAATCTGTTGAAATGTTTTTTCTTAATAACTAATTAAAAACTAATCAATCTTAGGGCTGGATTGCACCATCTTACTTTAACTTTAACAAACGTCAAAAGTCTGTTAAACTCAATACAAAAAACAACGGTTGTGATTAAAGTCACGGTTTCATTAAGATGGTGCAACTCATCCATAATTATTGTAAATATCGTTATGTTCATCTTACATTGAAATTTAAGTAAAACAATTTAAAATAAATGTTTTATGCAAGTACCTAGCGTTGGACACTAGTTTTAGGTGAAATTCAGTAAAGAGATGTCAAACTATCTTAATTTCATCTAAATCGGTTCAGTTTCCGCTTTATGGATGCAGTACTTTCGCATTTGTAGGTTATTTTATTATTAATAGTAGCTAGGTATTTATTTTATCGTGGGCGTGGGACGTCTATCCACAAGGTGGACCGACGACATCGTAAAGGTAGCAGGGAAGTGCTGGACGCAAAGATAAAGATAAAGATAAAGATATTTATTTACATAAACATGTGTGAAAACATATTACAAAGCAACATGATTTGGTCTTACAGTTTTAACAGGTGATAGGTACAACATGTTTTACCAAGATATTGGCATGTAAATGATATGTCAAGTAAGAATGTCAATAATACATTAAAATTCATAATAACAATAGGTACATCTGATAATTGATAATAAAAGTAAAATTAAAATTAGTCAAATTTTGTCACTCAAGAAGTCTTGTACAGTATAATAGGCCTTGTCAATTAGAAAATGTTTAAGTTTCTTTTTAAACATAACATTATGTAATTGTTTCAAGTTTTCTGGGATTTTATTATATATTTTTGGTGCCATACAGATAATACTTTTATTTAATAATGTGGTTTTGGCCAAAAGTAAGCAAGCCGCTACCAATCGATCAACATGGAAAGCATTGGGGAAGGCCTATGTTCAGCAGTGGACGTCCTGTATGGCTGAAATGATGATGATGATGATGTATTATATCACAAGCTTCATTAATTTTAAGAATCTATTTTCTTACACCCTGTATCAAAGCGCAAAATAGTCGCCACCATGCAAAATGACCTAAGTCTAAAAAACAAAAAAATGCAAAACACTGAAATATCTTCAATCCGTCGTGAGTGTAACCCCCTGCTGTTCTTTTGTCTTCTAACCTTGAATATCATTTGAACTTAACCCTTACACCGCGGTTGGGAAGAATAAAAAGCAAAATGGCTGGGCATTTCGCACATTTAGGCTTTTTTAAAGTATTTAAACTTAGTTAATAGTAAGAAAACTAAGTAAATACAAACATTAATAGTCTATGGTGACTGTAAAATTGCAGACATTATTACCTATTTTATTTGTTTTTAATTCAATTATTATTATTGAGAATTCATACAGCGATACAAAGTGCTAACATAGGCAGCAATTTCAATATGGTATGGCCAATTACAGTATTAATTAATTTAATTAAAAACGATACGTCCTATTAATTTGATATTTTACTTACATACTTTCCTTTTTTCCCAGTTTTAGACTCTAGACAACGTGACATTCCCTATCTATTTATTTCGTGATTATTTCGCCATTTCCTTAAGCTAATTCTACAAAATAAGTATCGAAAAAAGTACTAGTCTTTTATTGTCTACCAAAAAAACCTACCACAGAGAAGGCCGATTGCAAAAGCTAGTAAGTGATAAATAATTCAAAATGCCAACTCCATAAAGGTGTATTTTTTGGCAAATGCCAAAAAAGCCAAATGCGCGGAGAGCCTTACGAGTGTTTATTATTTTCTTTCGCGTGTTCCCGCTAGGCGGCGACACCAGGTTTTTGTCGTGAGCTTTTATAGAATTTCATTCTGAGGTATGGACTGTAGGCTAAATAGATCAGACAGCTCAGAAAATGGAAATACTTTAATTGTATTCTATTTTCCTGTTAATTGAATTAAACAAGATGCCCATTGCCCACAGTATTTAGCTTCACCTTCTACTGCTTAAGACACTGTCCTAATTATAAAATTAATTATTAAAATAATACGCTTAAACTATTTTTTCAAATATTTTGCTACAATTTTAATATCATCGTCAGGTAATTTTATCTCCAATGCAGGAAAACAACCCTCTCTAATTTACCAGAGGCAAATGGAGGGTTGAAAGAGTAGGTCAACCCCTAAATTTGACCCTGGTCAATTTTACGGCCGCGTACCGGAAAACGCAGGGTGGGACGTCCAACATCATAAAGGTAGCAGGGAAGCGCTGGACGCAGGCCGCAGGCCGCTACCAATCGATCAACATGGAAAGCATTGGGGGAGGCCTGTGTTCAGCAGTAGACGTCCTATGGCTGAAATTATGATGATGATGAAATTTTACAACACTTTTTTTATTTTGTAACGTCTCTACACGTTACCATTAAAAATATCAGCAGCTCTTGTCGAGAAATAGCTGAATATTATGTAACTGATGTATTTGCGCTGTGGTCTGCATATTTGTTGTACCCGACACAAATGTTTGACGCCGACGACATATTTTTTGTATAATTATGTTGGTAACTAGCTGTCGGCGCCTTTTGTCTGTGTTTCAGTCTATTTATAGTCTATTGATGATTCAGGTGCCTATAGAATACCTAAATAATTTAAGGGTTAAGGAGGGACAAGATTCTGGACTAGTCTTTGCTTGGGACTTCGAGTGAATTTTTGTGCTTATTTATTTTAAAGTTACTTACTCATTAAAGGGTACAAAAGGCGAACTTAATGACATCAGCTTTCTCTTACAGTCAAACTTTGAGCCAAGCTGAAATTGGAGAATGTAAGTCAAATTCAAAGGTGCCAAGATTATGAAACATGTAAAGTTTGCCTGCACCGACTCCAAAAGTATCAATCATGGTATACCTACATAAATATTAATAATTCGTCCTAATAAATAAGTAGGTAATTAGTAATTATTTTTCTACGTTTTAGTGTAGGTTTTTTGGAGTCGGTTTTTTTTTTTTTTTTATAAAATTTTACTTATTTCTTGCTTTTTAGTTAACTAATTATTACCTTGATGTTACCACTGAAGGTAGGCAGTACACTGAGACCAAAAAAAATTGGTTCATAATCGGCGGAGATATTGCGTATAAAAAAGTTCATCCCCAATTTTCCACCCTTGGGGGTGAAATATTTTCTTCAAATTCGCATGAAACCACCCTTTTGATAATACATATTCAACAAAAAAATAATCGTTCAAATTGGTTTATAATCGGCGGAGATATTGCGTATAAAAAAGTTCATCCCCAATTTTCCACCCTTGGGGGTTGTTTTTTTTATTGTTAAATTTAAATGGGACCACCCTTGAGGTATTACCTATACGCCGAAAAAAGATTTGTTCAAATCGGTTCATAATTGGCGGAGTTATCGCGTAACAAACATAGAAAAAAAAAAAAAAAAAAAAAAAAAAACATACGGGTCGAATTGAGAACCTCCTCCTTTTTTGAAGTCGGTTGAAAACATAATAAATGTAGCAGGAAGGCGCTCGATGCAGGCCGCTACCAACCAGACAATATACGGAAATCACTGGGGGAGGGCATGTTCAGCAGTGGACGTCCTATGGCTGAAATGATAATGATTAAGAAGCCAAATAATTCTTCATTTGCCTCTGGTAAATTAGAGTCGTGCTCCTGCGGTGGCGACTAAATGACCTGATGATGAAGATGATTTATTTTAATTTTGATAGTCTTCTGACCAATCCTCAAAATTACGGAGTTCCCAAATACCGTTTTCCCAAATTATAATTCCACAAAAAAATGCTTATTTCTCAAATCTCCTTACCAACCCTTTGTGAAATTGTGTCATGTTTCGGACGAAATAACTTTGTGAACTCTGTCATTTTTGACAGTGAGAAAATACGAAATAATCTACGGTGTTTGACGGTTTGACACTTGCCAAGTAACATATTGGGAATTACTTGGCGTATGTGGACGAAACCGCGGTGTTTGTACACACTTGGCAAAAAATAGTAGTTTTTTTTTTTTGTAAAATAAGTTTTTTACAATAACTGTACCTATAAGACTATAACGGTATTCACAAACATTACTATGAGGTCTCACAGTGCGCGTGGACGCACAGGGTGACACACGAACCAATCACAGAGCTCTATTCAATGCTATGCGTTCGATTTTTTGCTTCACTTAAGCAAGTATAGTTTGTGAATATGGATGTTAGCAGTTTTATGTGCTGGCAGTTGTGAAAGAGACAAATTAATAAAAAAAATAATTTAAAAAACGTGTAAAAATATTTAAAAAATGTGATTGGCTTAAAGTTTTGCATTATTTTGCAATATCTAAATTAATTATACTTTGTTAAAATCGAATTTAATCTTTCATTCAATTAAAAAAATCGCCAAATCTTGCCCTGAAAAAACTGTGCCTTAGTCTTTTTTTGTCTAACCACAAAACGGGCCGGTTGCAAAAGCTAGTAAGTCATAAATAAGTCAAAATGCCAAGTCCTGTAATAAGTGACTTTTATAATGCCAAAAAAGTTTTAAAAAAAGTCATTATCGAAACGAACCACTTACTCTACTCGTAAGTACATTTTGTGTGCCTAACTGCCTACCCACGAGGAAGTGTCATGATGTGTACACACAGTGGTCGCCGGTGGTGTCAAACGCCCCCTGACATGGGTACAGACGATACCAGATAAGGGCCGTGTGACGCGTGCGAGCTGTGTAGACGAGCGACTTGTCGTGATGCGATTAGTCGCGGGACATTTTTTTTGTAACTTGGTTTTGATTGGGTTAAATAAAATTTAAAAGAAAAGGTAAATTCTGAGACTTGTTAAAATAGTCAGTTTTTTTAAACTAACTTTTGCGCGCGGTTAAATTGGCTCCCGTTAAAACATAGAACCCCCTGTTTCTACTCTTTTGAGGGTAAATTTTGAAAAATTCTTTCATGGCGAATGCATTACATCATAAAACTATCAGCGTGCCTCTCCGCTCAATCTGTTTAGTCAGTAACGGTTTTTAATACTTATTTGATACCATATTAATTAGCTTTATCGTTTACTTCATTCCAGTCAGCACTGAGCAGAGCGGTGTCATCAGCATTCGATTCGTTTCAGCCAAATGACGTCTACTGCTGGACAAAGACCTCCTCAAGGATTTCCACAACGACCGGTCCTGCTGCTGCCCGCATCCATGCACTCTCCGCGACCATGCCATCAACGGCATCAAATGTAGTTTAATAAAAATAGATTGCGATTTTGTCGTACTCCGTCGCTCGTCTGCGCGCACCAGTAAAATAGTAAATAAAACATTTCACTCATTCTTTTTTGGGTAATACATAGGGTTTCTGCTCGAGCTTTCTCGAACTCGAGAAAACTCGAGAAATTTGGCTTCATTCGAGACGAGAAAAAAATTACCGGAGCTCGAGAATTCTCGAGTTTCGATTTTGAAGCTTTAATATTCTTGAAAGCCTATTTTCTTAGACAAAAGTAAGTTTTTAATTATTTAATAGGTCAACTTGGCTTTAAGACTGGCCTAGTCTTTCCTTTTTTAACTGATTTGATTTGCAAGTAATGATCTCAATCGAAACTATAATAATAATGTTCACCAACGAGTATGATAATTATATTTATTATGTATGTTTGACTCTGACTGATTTAAAGACGGAAAAATTTGTTAACTAGACAGTTACCTTACCTAACAGACGTTAGGTTAGGTACTCGTGCCTCCTCGTAAAGTTTATTCAAGTCGTTATCTGTAAGAAATTTAAAAATTTATTAAAAAGTTTTTTTCGTTCATAAAAAAAACTATTTATCGTAATTTTGCTATTTGGACTTGTGTTCTTTAGAAAACAAGTGATTCAATTGTAGCTCCAGATTTTTATTGTTATTTATCCTTAAAGTACACGAGACTAGACTTTATGACTTTTTTTATGATTATTAGTAAATATTAATTATGAAAGAAGATTTTATTTTTTGTTTCTTTCCTTACCAAAATAAGTGGTACTAAATTCTAATATTGATTGTTGTGCAAAAAAGTAGGTATTAGATTAAAAAAACCTGTGTTTTTATTAAATTTCAAACGATTTCAGCAGTTTTCATTAAAAGACTCGAGACCCGAGAAAACTCGAGACTTTGGCCTCGAGAATTCTCGAAACTCGAGAAAAAAAATAAGTCGAGAAACCAGAAACCCTAGTAATACAGAGGCAAGCCATTACTGAATAGTTCTTAACAAACTTAACAGATTGCCTGTCAGTGTGTTTTGATCATTGATCTAGTAAATTGACGTGATATCATAAAGGCATAGCTTCTTGTTCGGATTCGATTTTTAGTGGTGTCAAAATTTTCTGACTAATTTGGTTGGGAGTAGGACTTGTTCCAAGTTCTCCTTGGCTACCACAAACTTTCTCAGATCATTTTTTGTGTATCAGCAGTTGTAGGTAAAATAGCCAGTTCGAAATGTGGTGTGGTGTGGTGGTGGGAAAACCTTGGGGGAGGCCTTTGTCCAGCAGTGGACGTCATTTGGCTGAAACGACGACGACGACGACGACGAAATGTGGTTGAGAATTGCGGATGAAGCTCGCTTCCACCATCGATTTATTGATCATCACTTTCCATCAGGTGATATGACTTCATCATCATCATAATTTCAGCCACAAGACGTCCACTGCTGAACTTCCCCAATGATTTCCACATCACTCACAATCCTTGACTTGAAAAACATAAATTAAAAGTAATTAACTGAGTGAAATTTCAACCAATCTCTAAGTACTCGTAGCTTAGATGGTTTAAAGCAGTCGCTCGGAAAAAGAAAGGTCGTAGGTTCGATTCCCACCTTAAGCAATTCGCTTTATTTTTAAGATATCCTAGACTGCATCTCACTTAACATCAGGTGCAATTGCAGTCAAATACCTGCCTTTTTCTGCATAAAGAAGATTTTAATTAAATTAACCAAACCCGACGTGATGCCACTTGAAAAATGTACAATCGAAATTGATAACCTCCTTTTATGAAGTCGGTGAAGTCCCATTTGACTGCTATTTAAAGGTCACAAAAAGAGGAACAAGGCGGAACAATGTCGGAGGAACGGAGTGCCGATACCCGCGCTGCGATCACATCTGAGGTTTTGTGAGGGAAACACACGGGAGAGAATGGGACGCGACGTTTTGAAAATAATAGGTACTCAATAAGTATTTATACACTTATAAGCTTGATACTGAATAGTAAAAAAATATGGAAGGGAGAAAGTATTTTTTTTAATGTTACTTTTTTTTAAGAGTAGGTAATTATAATGAAATGGAGTACATAATTAATGGGTTCGAACGATCACCCAATCTCTTATCAAGCAGAAGAAATGGGTACATAAAAATAATTAAGTATACCTATGGTATTTTATGATGTTGTTCCGTATAGTTTCTAATTGAGCCATATGAGAGTCGCATTTGTTAAAATTGGCCAAAGTTATCCAAAAACCATGAACTATAAAATGTTTATTCACCAAAGTATAGAGTACTTAAAATAAAAGCTTGTAATATATGTTCATGTCTTACAATCACACCATTTAGTTACTTGAATCAAAAAATAAATCACAAAATCGCGGAACCGTCCCAACTTTCCCCCCGTATGTTTCCGCCCAGGCATGTCATTTTTGTCCCAAACAAATGGTTGTTATCAATTAGTAGCTCTTAAAATTCTGTTTTAGCAGCTCAGCCGTCAGTTTTTGTCATGAAGTATGGTGTTCAGGCTCCCGTGACAGTATGGCGTTTCTTATGGCGTTAGGGCGCTAAACATGGGCTTGTGGAGATATTTAGATATTTTTGGGGTCTGGTGGTCTTTTTATGATACTATAGATCTAACGCTCAACTTAGGCCCAGTTTTTTGATTCATAGTTAAAATAACAAATTGTTAAATTTTGCTACTAATGGTTAAATATTAATAAAATGTTAACTAATAGTTAAAAAATGTACTAAAAGTCAAGCTAACCATTGTTCGAAAAACATTTTTTTCTGATATTTAAGAGCCATTTTACATTTTCGTGCGAATTTCTAAGATTTTGGAAGCATGAATTACTATCTTAAGCAACACCCAGATATTATTTAATAACTGCGAAAGATAGGTCAATCCTTGGTGTTGACCATTAATGAAACGGATTTACTAAAACTCTTTTGCTTAATTCACAGTGCCCCATCTCCCACAACCATTTTACGGAAAAATTGCCGCAGACTCATTTTCAAAGTCCTGTATCTATTATTTATGCTCATATAATAAGCTCTAAAATATATAGTAATCATCGGACATATATTCTTGTAGTCCATTAATGAAATAGATTCTTGAATTTCATTACCATTATTGAGTAAAATCTAAAAATAATTTGGCAAATTTGAAGATTAACGTCACATTTTGATCGTGGTTTTTGGTTTAAAAACACAGCAATAACTGCAATAAAAGTATCCCAAAATAAAGAATATTCATTGTAGAATTGATTTCTACAGTTATTGTTTAAATATTAGTAACCACTTTGTCAAAATATTGATGTGAATATCAGTATAAATTACAATGCGCAAGCCGACATCGATTAGTATGGCGCGAGCGCCCGTCAAGGCAGGACCTGTGTCATTTTTCCCGCCGTGACGTTTACGTGCGTTCGTGTCGTGAAGCGGTGATTTGTACGGCGACCAAATACATTTGATACTATGCCGAGAGGCTGTTTCGAGTCGGCCGGCCGAGCAGAAATTGAAATGATGAATTTTAATTTCTTTGACGGATCTGGGTGTAACTATGTATAATATGTAGGTACCATGTATTTAATTGAATAAATAAATTATAAAAAAGCATATTCATTATGCTAGCACCCTTAACACAAGCATATTGGTTGCCTACTTTTGGACTAGATGGCGCTGAGAAATTGTCCAAAGATTTGTTTATTTATTTATCCGCTTTGAGTTTTGTTTCGTGAAGAAGAAAAAGAAGCGTTTTGTTTCGAGAGGGAAGCTTTGTTGTTAAATCTATACTAATAAAAGAGGAAAGATTTAATTGTTTGTTTGTTTGTTTGGAGGCAATAGGCTCCGAAAAAAAATTCTTTCACGATTTAGAATCCTAATTTTTTTCTATGTAGGCTATAAAATATTTTCAAAAACTTTAGTCCAAAATCTTTGATAAAATTCGACGTTTAATAAATAAATTAGATAACATATTATTAATACTTTTTTTTTCAGTACGATTTTAGTACTTGTTTTTCAGAAATTCTACGATTTAACTAAACTTCTAAAGTGTTTATATTTTATGCATAATTTATTAACGTCTAAAATATACATAATTATATCCTATTGATAGATGACGTGCTTCGTATTTTATTAAAATTATTACCTGACTAGGTTAAAAAGGTGTGGAATGTTATTTTGGAGATAACTTGGTTCCATAGAAATATAGAGAGATGCTAAGTAATGCGCTGAGTTCGAAACTCAGTGTCGTATTAGAAATTCACACACACAAAGAAATCAAATTATGTGCTCATTATCCACTGCGGTATCAGTATTCAACGTTCGAATAATCTTTAGTACTATGCAAGCAATATAAACTGTTTACATAATGACGTCGCTACTGTCATCATTGCTTTCACAAGCAATATGTTCCAATTTGTCCCTTGTCACATTTCCCTTTAGTTTCTGTGATCTGTGCTTGTTTCTGAGTTGATATCAATGAAATATTCCTTAGTACTTTTGATTTAAATTATTTTTTTTATTTTGACACGTGTTTGAAAAATCCAGGTCAGATTACAATAAAATAACAAGTGAAAACGTAATATTGCATTGCAACTCGCAATTTCCAATATTGATGAGGAGATTCCATTGGAAAGTCTGTATTCATTCCTAGGATTCCCCTAACACCATCAAATTTAAGAGAATTCAAGAGAGTGCAGTTTCCCATCTCATGCTTAGGGACCACGGTTTAAAACAGTGTGGTTGCATAGAGCCTGCAACGGGCAACCGCGTGCGCAGCTGCTCATACTAATTTTCGATACAAAAGCAAGTGTTGGCGCCCTCACGAGTTTTAGAGGAGTTCCATATGGTAGCGGGAGTAGACTTAAAGGAAATCTATGCTTCTCCGACGACCAGTTGTATGTGGAATACTCCATAGTATGCGCACACAATAGCCTGGTGATTTTAGCACCTGAAGGAAAAACAAAAAAACATTGTTTGCAAAGAAATCTGCGGCAGGTGTAGTGTTTTAATTTTGTTTTAGAAAGATCTCATAATTTTGTAAGTATTCAAATATTTAAACATAATAATTTGTAGATTTTATATCAAAAAATATAATCATTTAACAAAATTAATTTTCTTAGAATATTTTAATTCTATTAGAACCATTTTCCACTTCATCGCAGAAGAAGTCGCGGGAAAAAAGCTAGTATGAAATATGTAGTATTGCCCGCGGCTTCACCCGCTTGAAATTTAGTTTGTCACAGATCGTCATAAATTATAGCCTATACATTGTTATTCTGGTCGACGCCAGGGATGGATGAGCGTCGCTGTCGCTGGCGACAGGGTCTTCTGGTTCAGGGTTCATGGCGTAGGTCTCAGGCAAAATGAAATCCACTACACACAGCACTAATAATAATAATTACACACAGCACTAGAGTCGTATCGGAACTGAATGAACCAAAGGTCTTGCGATAGGAACGTCCGACCCGAGTGATAGTTGAACACAGACTGCCTAGTACTGCTGTACTGTACTGTAAAGTTTCATCAAAATCTGTTCAGTAGTTTTTGCGTGAAAGTGTAACAAACATCCAGACATCCACACAAACTTCCGTATTTATAATATTAGTAAGACTAGTAAGAAGTAAGATGAATTATTTTAGTTATTTGTTTACTTATAATAATATTTATTTATTTATTTCTTAGCTCTGTCTGATAATGGATCTGGAGGAGATGCAATGGCCACCTCCGTAACAAAACAATAGAACCCTATGGAGTTTGGGCTTGTGTGATTCGCCTTGACGAATATTTCGTATCCAGGGTCCGATGATGGAGCTGTAAGGGGCAGATTTTTTTTTTCACTATGTGACTGTCTTTATTTTGTACTTAATATATATTTTACATATTATACCTATTCGTGTTTCATTATGAATCGAAATATAAAAGATTTAATAAACTCTATTAAAAATTTAAATTAATTTATCAAGTTTGAATACCTCATTCTACCTTAAAATTTATAACTTAAATCAAGTCTTAATACGGTCACGGCTCAAGATTTTTTTGTCCATTTCAGCGTTCTTTTTACTCTTTTGACGTTGCGTTGACAGCTTTTACCTAAATTCGCGCGGAATATTTTTGTGAAATGGCTCTTAACCACTTGTCATTTGACATCTGTCAAATTTGACCATTGGTTATTTTAACTACGAATCAAAAAACCGGGCCTTAGTGAGTGCCTGAGGTATGGGAGCGGCACGGGAGAGGAGACATTGACATTTATGACGTGACAGAGCATATAGTTCCAAAATACTGAACTGTCCTATGCAAGACATTGACAGTGGGGCGCCACCGTCAATACCGGATCGCTGGTTCCGATTTTTGCCATGTTGGAAACCATATAGTTGAACGATGGTAGCGCCCCCCTGTCATTGAATTTGGTGGGACAGTTCAGCGTGGGTCATCTATCTGAAGTCTGACGGACGTTTGACGAAAAAAAACACCCATCCGTGCCGTCTGAGTTAAGTGCTACACCTAGTATAGATATACCTACTAAAATTATAAAGTCTGCCTGTCTGTCTGTCTGTCTGTCTGTCACGCTTTCACGCCTCAACCACTGAAGCGATTTTGATGAAATTTGGCATAGAGATAGTTTGAGCCCCGGGAAAAGACATAGGATAGTTTTTATCCCGGTTTTTGAAACAGGGACGCGCGCGAGAATGATTTTCTGTGACAGACACAATTCCACGCGGGCGAAGCCGTGGGCGAAAAGCTAGTAATTTATAAAAGGGTTAACAAGGACTGTTTTTCTATGTTCTTTAGATGTGTAGTTCTGTTAGAGTTGAATAGGACCATCTTAATCTTCTGGTGAAGTCGTAAGAGGCGACTAAGGGACAAATATGCGAACATCAGGCCTCCCCAACCCGTCTGGCCAGCGTGGGGAGTGTAGGCCAAATCCTCCATTTGCCTCTGGTAAATTAGAGAGTCGTGCTCCTGCAGTGGAGGCTAAATGACCTGATGATGATGGATCTTTGCGGGTACCAAGACAGTCAGCCATCCCCTGGGGCTACTCAACCTTCACTGGTAGGGTTTTTATTGGCAACCAAGCTGTAGATCCTGGCTACACAGGAGTTGCAGCGGTGGGAACGAGAGGTGGGAATAATCCCGTATCCACCGGGATTATTCAACCTTCACTGGTTGGGTTTCATTGGAGACCAAACCCTAGAACTTGGCTGTACAGGAATTGCAGAGTTGGGAAAGAGCTAGGTAGATTAATTATCCCCATAGTGAAGTTCCCATAAAATATTTATCATCTAAATATATAAAAGCGAAAGGTCACTGACTGACTGACCCACTCACTAACTCACTCGTCACGAAATCTCAGAAACTGCAAGTGCTAGGTGTCTCAAATTTTGCATAGGGGTTCGTTTTAGAACGTAGGTGCTCACTAAGACGGGATTTTGCAAAATTCAACCCCTAAGGGGATAAAACGGGATTCACGCGTACGAAGTCGCGGGCGGCCGCTAGTAACTAATATTATAAAGAAGACAGATTTGATGTTTTGTATGTTTGTATTGAATAAACTCAAAAATTCTTTCACTATTCAAATGCTACATTATCCCCAAGTCTATGTTGGCTATAGCAGACCGAAATTCTCATGAGCAAAGTCACTTGAAAAGGCAAAGGCCTATATTATCTTATAAACTTTAAATAAATATAACTCAAAGGTGATTACTGACTGACTGACATAGTGATCTATCAACGCACAGCCCAAACCACTGGACGGATCGGGCTGAAATTTGGCATGCAGGTAGATGTTAAGACGTAGGCATCCGCTAAGAAAAGATTTTACGAAACTCCACCCTTAAGGGGGGTAAAACGGGATCCACACGTACGAAGTCGCGGGCGTGCGCTAGTATCTTATAACCTTTATAAACGCAATTTCGAAGCTTCTAGATCAAATACGCACATTAATTACACCGTGAACATTTCCCGGTAAAATTAAATTACTTACGAGCGTGTAAATGTATTCTATAAAAAATAACCAAATGATTAGCTTAACCCCTCGGATGCCGGGCACCGAACGTGGGAATGGACAGGCCGAATAACTGTTAACACAGGAAAGGCGTGGAGTGGCTTTTGAATTATATTTTTTTTTAACTTTGAAAAAAAATCTTTTACTATAAATACTTATTGCCTTTTCACGTTTAAACCAATTTTGATATTGAATTTGAGAGGTTTTGGAGAGGACTTTTTATGACATAGCTATAAAAACTATGCTACAATTTTAAATTACTTAAAGAGTCAGTCACTGTGGTTGAAAATTCCGGAGAAAACTCGCCACAAGTTTGGGCTAGGTCATTACTTTCTGTCAGGTGAGATGTAGGCCAAGAGCTTCCCTGGTAATACAACGATAGAGCACATTTGGGTCATCTGTTATACACCTTAATAAGTACTCGTAAGTATACTTGTACATTCAGATGCTAAAGTAACTCTATCTGTAAACCTAAAAAAATACCTAAAACAGGAAAAAACTATATTTCGTTTGTTTTTCATTTAAGCCAAATGACGTCTAGTGCTGGATATTGGCCTCCCCCAAATAATTCTACAACCGGCGCTGCGCTGCCTGCATTTAATTATGTCTATGATGAAAGAAATATCGGTATCTATAGAAATAAAAGAAAGGTCGACTCCACAGCTTTAACTTCTCCCTGAGACTGCACCAAATACGAAGTGGGCGTGCTTTGGGCGTCACAATTAAATATACTGCGCGTGCGCCGCCCAGCGAACAATACGTCCGCTGAGTTCGGCTAACCTTGGCTAATTATTGCTTTTGTTTTAGATGAATTTATCTATATTAACGCTACTTTCTGCTGGCCTCTTGCGGGTTGGTGACCAAGAGTTAAGCTACTTAGTTTATTTGAGCATACTGACGCAGCTTTCCAGTGCAATTTATACAAACACTATGGGAAACTGCGTCAGTTATGCGAGCTATAATATTATTACGAGTATACTAATTTAGCTTGCACTAAAAAAAATAAAGGCAAGGAGTAACAATATTACTGCTTACACAAAAAAATATTACAAAATTAATTTCTCTGAACCTAAGACTGTTACGGGCTAACAAATTCGCGAATTCCTTGATTTTTCGACACTCCAATGTTTGCGTGAAATTGTCAGCTCATATGACAACTCACCTCTGTTACAACTTTCCTAGCCCTACCCTAGACACGTTTTATGTCCAGTTAGGTACTTCCCTTTGATGACACCATACATATTCCTGGGATAGTGTATGGTGTGCCGTGACGGTAACAAAAAAAAACTAATTCTTTTTCAATTTTTTCCCAGAAACCACAGGAATTTGTAAAATTAGAGCAATTAACGAAAGTATTAAAAACTGGGAATACCTTTCCAAATAATTTGGCAAATACTTAAATTGATAGTAATTAAAGTCGCTGGAAAAATCCCAGGAATTTTGGATATGCGCTTTTATCTTAGACCAGTGTTTCTCAAAGTGGACAAAGATAGCCCCCTATAAAAACACTTGGGGAGTGAAAGTTAAAAAAGGATGATGATGACCCTTAACACTTTGGTGGACAGTACAAGTTAATAATTACTTCCCAATACGAAACATTGCTTATGGGCGTAGTGTCAATGTAAAACGAGTAAAAACTATGACGTTTGCAGGCGTTCTGTCGTATCATCCTTTACTACCTGAACGCTCGTGGACGTTACTGTCCATCAATGTGTTAAAGGGCGCTGGAGACTGGTCAAGAGGAAAATAGAAGGATTATTTTCAAATAAACAAAAAGACAATAAAATTAATGAACATTCTCCGCTTTCAGAAAAGGACTAAACTTCTTACAGATTTTCTTGTTGCAAAGTCGCATTTATTTTAATAATTAAAATCTTTACGACAAAACTGAGTAGAACCTATATGACACTTTCGCCCGTATTAGCAAACGACGCTTGCTTATGTGAAGCAGCAAATCGAACGCACAGAGTTGAATAGAGCTCTGTGATTGGTTCGTGTGTCACCCTGTGCGTCCACGCGCACTGTGAGACCTCATAATGTGTTTGTGAATACGGGCGTTAGTTACTTGAAGTAAAATACATCGTAATAATGGGAACCATATTCTCCATCAAATTCAGAATTGGCAATAGTTTGAACCACTTTGTTCACTGAACTGCTGAACCAAAATAAGATTGAGAACCGCTGGCTTTAATTTATAACCAAGTGCACATTTTTGAAATTCCTTAGTTTAAGACAGCAAATTTGGGATTGATTGGTGGTATATTGAAATTTACAGGTTCAAACTCTTGTCCAGTAGATGAGAACTACCTACTTACAAAACTTAAGTACCTAAAGGTTTCTTGAACCTTTATTTTGTCACCTGTCATCCGCTTTGCACTGGAGGGAAGTTGAACTTTAACCACTTTAACTTCGAACTCCTCCTATGTTCTTCTGATTAAAATTACGGGTCAAATGACAGTGTAAATTTTACCCCGGGACAAACTTAACCTTCACTGGTTGGGTTTTGTATACTCGAAATATGATTTCTTACTTTAGTACAATCGAGAGCACATCAAACAATACATTTTTGCTGCAAACTTACCCCCATTTCTACTACATACCTAATTATTAAGATGCCACAGCTTTATGTTCTTTAGCTTGAGGTTCAATTAATGCCAATAAAGTTATAAATAAATAATTGTTACATTAACTAAAGGAACTGTAGTTAAACATTATAAACCTTCTTAGATGATGAATCCAGATTGTCGACTCAAGGACGGCTAGAATCGAACCGGCCAAGTGCGAGTGATGAACTAACGAAGAGTTCCGTATGATTGAACACCGGTATATAAATATTCATCATCATCAGGTCATTCAGTGTCCACTGCAGGAGCACGACCCTCTAATTTACCAGAGGCAAATGGAGGATTTGGCCTACACTCCCCACACTGGCCAGACGGGTTGGGGAGGCCTGATGTTCGCATGTTTGTCCCTTAGTCGCCTCTTACGACATCCATTAGGTTGTCTGGAAGAGATCAAACCTAAAGTGTCGTCTCTTTTGTATATTTTTGTTTCTTTCTTGTCTTGTGTAGTATACAATAAAGTGTGTACTATTTCACATTATTTATCTGAATATTCTGTGAAAATTTAACTGACAGACCGATGCCAGGATAGCAATACTAAGCGCCCGTATTCACAAACGATGCTTGCCTAAGTGAAGCAGCAAATCAAACGCACAGCGTTGAATAGAGCTCTGTGATTGGTTCGTGTGTCTGTGAGTCCACGCGCACTGTGAGACCTCATAGATATGTTTGTGACTACGGGCGTTAGAATAAGTATCTTATGCCCATTTTCACCATCAATCCCTAATTTTTAAGTGACCCCTATGAAAAGAAAATGCCTGTTACGTGTTATTAAGTGACCACTATGGTGGTCACTTAAAAATTAAGGATTGTTATGGTGAAAACGGGCAGCACCATTTATCTAAGGAACCCTAATAAAAATTAACTGCATTTTTTCTAAATCTGCCGGATACCAATTTATTAGCGAAGAGCCTCGTAATATAAATTAAAATCGCGCAAAAAGATACCATCCATGTACAATCTATGAACAGAATAAATTACATAGCAGTAACTAGTTTCCTTCCTTTAATTCAGGGATGTTATGGATATCCGTAACCGTAACCGAAACTTTCAAATATCCGAAATAAAAGAATATCCGTAACCGTAACCATAACCGATTCAAAGGCTTCGGATGTAGGCAGAGTCAAGCAAGTCCCTACGCTATTAATGATTGCATTTTGAAGTACATGAGTTGTTTCCCATAAGATAAAAGCTTTTTGTGAGACCAAAAGAAGGTGACAGCAGATGCCAAAGAAATCTCTTCTGTACCCATTCTATTCGTAAGGCATGAACTGTGTTGGACAAATATTGCAATTTGCATTCTATACTTAGCACAGATACACAGTATATATATGACAGATATCCGTAACCGTAACCGAGTAAAAGTGCTTTTTTTAAGCCTATTTACAGAAATAAATGAGTTTTAATGAGTTTTTAAATGAGACTTTCGGATATCCGAAATAAAAAAATGTCTGTAACCATAACCGAATCCGGTATAATATTATTCCAATATCCGTAACCGTATCCATGACCGATACTACTTATCCATAACATCCCTACTTTAATCAACCTTTAATGTAACTTGCATATTGTAATAAAAATCTATACTAGTACGTTTGTTAAGACTGAACTGCAGGAAATTAAACAGAATTTTATAATTGAACAAATGAAATCGTTTAATACTCTTTTTTCTTAGCGAACATCAGGCCTCCCCAACCCGTCTGGCCAGCGTGGGGAGTGTAGGACAAATCCTCCATTTGCCTCTGGTAAATTAGAGGGTTGTGTTGTGCTCCTGCAGTGGAGACTAAATGACCTGGGCTGAGTGTGAGTTTATATCAAACGCACTCACTTAGTGAGCGCGTTTAAAAAATGTATGAAAATTGTAGTTTTTGAACGTTTCCCGCTAGCGGCGCTATACAATCCGTTATACATTTAATGACATTTTTGAAAACTCACACTAGGCCCTCTGATGATGATGATCACGTAGCGTGGGTAGCTCAGAAACAGACAGACATTTATTTCATCATTCAAAGTTTTATAGCTTACTAGCTTTTGCTCGCGGCTTCACCCGCGTGAAATTTAGTGTCACAAATAGGCATAAATTATAGCCTATATGTTAATCTGGGTTACAAACAATAATACTGTAAAGTTTCAACAAAATCCGTTCAGTAGTTTTTGCGTGAAAGAGTAACAAACATCTAGACATTCAGACATCCAAACTTTCGCATTTATAATATTAGTAGGATGTGGCTATCCAATCATCAATTAAATAAAAACTATAAAATAATAATTAAGTTCCGAACAAATTAAAAATTGTTGTTATCATCAGACTACATGACTAGGAACGTTTTTATAAAGTAATACCTACTTTCTATAAAAACTTTTTATGCTCCAGTTAAACGGCCGTAGTCACAAACGATGCTTGCTCAAGTGAAGCAGCAAATCGAACGCACAGCGTTGAATAGAGCTCTGTGACTGGTTTGTGCTTCCACCCTGTGCGTCCACGCGCACTGTGAGACCTCATTGTAATGTTTGTGAATACGACCAGCGCTAAATTTGCACATAAATGTACTTGTTTTAAAATACCGAAATGATATTGTAAATGTTCGATTGGTTCAATCATTTACTTATCTCAACTTATAATTTAATTCAAATCAAAACAAATTTATAACCCCTAAAATGTTATTATAAAAATTCCTTTTCACCATCGATGAAGGGTACAAAACGTGCAATTAAATCCATTAATACAAATTAGAATAAACCCTTAACATATAAATAACTGGGTGAAAGGGAAACTAAACATTTGGCTCGTCAAAAACATATTTTTTACGTATGAAGAGAATAGTCCAAGAGATAGGGTGCTAAGTAGTTCGTGTCTATATTTAGAACTTTGAAGAGACAAAAGCCCAATGGTGTCGTTGTCAGAGATTCACCGAGGGTCGGCAGTTCGAAGTCCGTCACCAAAATGGACTGTTGATGGTGAACCATTAAATACATAAACTTAGCTCGATGTGTAACGGGACTATTAGTAAGTACAATAAAAATACTAAAATTTCTACTACTGCGTTAGTTTATTGTGCAAACTTTGAGATACTGTTTTCTTTCAAATTAACAGGACGACATCTGGATATGCCTGCACCTGCAAGGTAGCAGGCCAAAGGTCGTTTCTGTTCAAAGACCTAATCCAGTATGATGTTCCATTAGGTGAAGTGACGATTTGTAAAAGATCGATTGGAGAAGCTGGATGCGATAAAAAAACCATGGTAAAATGGTATTGGCAGAGGCCTATGTCCGGCAGTGGACTGTAGGCTACTCAAGATGATTCCTGATCTGATAAGGATTTAAACACCAATTGAAAGTGTACAATATTTAAAACAGTTCGGTAAACTACCTTTTCTCGAAATTCTTCGTCGATTTAAAACTCTCGTAGCATGGGTTCTATTTCCCTTGGTTTTAGTTACTTTTGCTGCTCAAAGAATTGATACTATCAGAGTTTTTCAATGTTCCTACTCTAATGACCAACTTTGACTAAATGAATGAATGTATTCGCAGAAAGCCTGGCCCTCACACTACAAGGCGGTGAGGAAACCAAGAAACGGGCGCGAGCGCACCACGGACTATAATTTGCCTGTCAAACACTTTTTAAAGGACGTCACTCACGCATGCGCGAACGGTTCATTATCTATGACTCGGTTCGGTTCTATTTTTAAATATCTCTTTTCGAACGTTCTGTTTTTAAGATTTACGGTTTGTTCCATTGTTGTTTTGTTTTTTGTTTTTTAATTGTCGTGTTTTGGAGAAATGGAGGCGGTGTTTGAAAGAGGTTTATTACTCTTTATACTACGTTTTCTTTGTGGACCAGTGGTTAGTTTATAGAGGTCATAGGTTCCATTCCATTCATATTTTATACACTATTTACAAAACTTAGCAGATTTTGTAAAATAATTGTATTGAAGGTAAATGTAGAGGATCCTAAAAAAGCTTTTAATGTACAAGTTCGCGCCAAATAGTCTGAAGCAATAAGTATTTCTAACAGAGAATGTAGACTATTTATAAAAATACAATTATAAACACATACCATACTTCTATATTTTTTTCTTGAAGCAAAAATGTTCAAGACTTTTAACTCTGTCTATACGTAGCTACATTATCACTTATTAATTATGTTTAAATTGTTTTCAAATATACTACATAAAATAAAATGATCTAAAAAAACACACTCTAATTGAGAACCTCCTCCTTTTTTGAAGTCGGTTAAAAATGATACTGAATAAACATTTCTTCTTTCTTTCTTTCTTTCAAAAAGAAGTCACTTAAGTTAACCTTTGACTAAGTAAACCGATACATTATACTGTTTTATCAACAAACCATTTTTTTACATTTCCAAAAACTCCAAACCACTTCAACACCACGTGTTTTCGAATCGTGAGAAATTGTCATTTATGTGTAAACACTTCTGTCTGTCTGTGTATCAGTGCTAAAGCACGGGATAGACGGAGACGAATGACTGGCATATAGTGGGTCCCTGGTGACGCGTTTGGCCAATCTTGAGGAGGTAGGATATGTTTCAAATAGAGTTAGATTGAGTAGCTTCACAAGGTGGACTGAAGAACTCATAATGATAGCAGAAAGGCGCTGGATGCAGGCCGCTACCAACCAGGCGATGTGGAAATCATTGGGGGAAGCCTATGTTCAGCAGTGGACGTCCTGTGGCTGAAATGATGATGATGATGATGATGATGATGATGATGATGATGATGATGATGATGATGATGATGATGATGATGATGATGAAACCTTTGTTTGTCACCTGTCATCCACTTTGCACTGGAAAGTCGATTTTTAACTTCAAACTCCTCCTATGTTCTTTTGATTAATTTCATTGCGGGTCCAATGACAGTTTAACTTTCCCCCCGGGACAAACTTGGCCATCACTGGTTGGGTTATTAGTTGGCTCTACCACACAAATGGCTAATCTCATCAAAGGCCGGTTCAATTACCAGCTATGACATCTTTTCAACTTTCAAATGAATGAATTGTGAGGAGAAATTGAGAATTGAACTGCTATTTCTATTTATTTATATCAATCGGCAAACAGTGGTGACTGAGTTTGTTGCGGAGCTTCTTCTCAGCACTTGTCAAATGTTGTTCTCGAAGCGCTGGTAGGATAAAAAGATTATGAGACTTGTAGAGGCTCCTTAAGAGCAAAATATTTAACGATTTGTAAGCACTACTTACATTTTTAAATAGTCTATCTTTGAGGATAGACCTACTGCATCTAAAGTAGCTATGAACCACGACACGCTAGCTAAGATGGGGTATCATACGGATACAATCTATTGGACTATAGACTAGACTTTACCCTAGAATATCTTGGAAATTCAGTGGATAAAAAAACTGGCCAAGATTGAGTCAGATCCGAAGCCAAATATTTTGTCCAAGGTCACAGAATAGATAACGGGACTATTCCCACCTCTCGTTCCCACCACTGCAACTCCTGTGTAGCCAGGATCTACAGCTTGACCGCCATAAAAGCCCAACCAATGAAGGTCAAGTTTGTCCCGGGGAAAGTTAAACTGTCATTGGACCCTCAACGAAATTAATCAGAAGAACATAGGAGGAGTTCGAAATTAAGGTTCGACTTCCCTCCATTGCAAAGCGATAGATAATAGTAAGTAAAAGTGTAGTTTAAATGATGCAAAGCAAAAAGATGGGAAGATGAATTTATTATTAAGATTGACCACAGGACTTCTATGGATGAGTAACGGCAGAAACCAATGGAAGGAGTTGGAGGAGGCCTTTGGTAGTAGGCACAGCGAAATAAGAAACATTTTGTGAAAATTTTTATTTTATAAGTTCCGTAAAACGCAGCGTGGGACGTCCACCCACAAGGTGGACCGACGACCTGATAAAGGTAGCAGGAAGGCGCTGGATGCAGGCCGCTACCAACCGTGCGAAGTGGAAGTCATTGGGGGAGGCCTATGTTCAGCAGTGGACGTCCTGTGGCTGAAATGATGATGATGAAGTGTAGTATTTTTACATATCTGTGTAAATCTTAAATTCAGAAAGTGATAAATGTAAAATGTTTTTATTTATTTTTGGAAATAAAAGGCTTATTATTATTATTTAGTTTAAAAAGGATAATTTGTGAAGTTAGGGCTTGTAGAGTTAGAACTTTGAGCTAAAAGCTAGGCTCTACATGCGATCTAATAATTTTTTGACAGTGCGAGTAATTGCGAGCAGATAAATAAAACATAGAACATTTTTGATGGTATAAATAAACTTATAAAAATTTCCCATACCTACTTCTATTCAAAACTGTATAAAAAGTATATAACCACTTTTCACTAATTGACTTGAAGGAAATTTCATTCAACGGATCATATTCCCTCTTGGGGACTCCTCTCTGTCACTCGAGGTCCTTCTTAAAGACGTCAAAATCTTAAATTATCATTATTTTGTACAAATTAATTTAAGGCAGGAGAAATCCAAAAGTACAATCTCTTGAAAAATAACGACTGTAGGAGTCAACTCGTACTTGACGCCATCTTACACCGACGAAACCTTCAATATTAATTTTAGTAGACAAATACTAATAAATATGTTATAATTATAAACTTTTAACAGCAATTATTCTGAAAATTTTGACCTTTTTCATATTGTGAGACCAAACTACTTCAAAAATCAAAGTAATAACGAATTCTTTGACGACATTACTTAGCACTCTCCTGGTAAAAAATGGAAGTATATGTTTATTGCTTAATATTCTCCTATCTTGGTATGGCTTTAGTAGGTATTTTCTGTATTGTTTTAACTTTTTTCATATATCGTATGTTTTGGATTGTATTTTGATAATAATATCTTATTGTGAAAACTAAGTAAGGCATTTTTGAACCTAACCGCCTCATCTATTAATAATACATATAATATGCTGTTTGTTTTCCATTAAATAAATTATATGTATTAATTTTATTACTATTGTGGTCTATATCTGGCTTCCCATAAATAACTATCCATTTAAACCAATTTGACAAAAACGATAGTTGTCGAAAGATTTATTCAACTTTTTAACTTAAAGTTAAAATCTTGAGTGCTACAAAACCATTATATCTGTTCCCTATAGATAAAAGATAGCAAAGTGTACAAACAGACGTACAAATCTTAAACAGTAGCCGCCAGATGGGGTATGGGTATGGGGTCGGAGGTACAGTCGGGTATGAGAAAAAAACATACCAAAAAAATACGTTATCCCGTGGAAGGGTTCCAAGCAACCGCATGAGACCGAGGTAACAATTAATTTCTATTGTGTCTCTATTCGCTGATACTTGAATGGCTATTTGAAGTTTGAAGTGTGATTAAAATTTGGGCAAAATGATTATTTATGTAAGCAAAGCATTGGCTTTCTCAAACTTAATCCTTAATTTAATTTAGGTTTCAATCAAGAAGTTTTTTCTGTAAGAAAAATTCATATTTTTTTTTCTTTAAAACACAACACCATTATTTGTTCTAAAACAGTAAAAATAGCATAACTTCACAAAAACTGCTCAAAACAAAACATTAGACAATTTTATGTTTCCAACTGTACAATTCTTGTTAAGAGTCTATCCTTGTAAGTTATGACTTGACAAGGGTATCCGAGTGTACTTTTTGTCAGTCACGGGAGCTGCCCATAGCTTGAAGTAATTTGAACTAAAAAGCAAAAAAGTTTTCGTTAAAAAAGTACAGTCAGCTGCATACGAGTCTATTTTTTGCATAATAAAACCTATTAGAAGTACATAAAATGTTTATTTAAGTAAATGTATGGTTGTATGTAAGACAACACACATGGTATACTTATTATTAGTCTCAGTTGCACCACCTTACCTTTAACCGTAACTATAATTTTAACCGGTATTTTGTATGGAGTTTGATAGACGTTTGTTATAGTTAAAGAAAAATGGTGCAACCCAGGGCAGCTCTGGGTTCTGGCTCTGGAAAGTCCTAGGTTCTAAAATAGGTAAATACTAAGTTTAGTATGATTTATTTATTATTAGTATGATTTATTATTTAGGAAAACCCAAATTACTGTAAAAGACATTGTCTTGACCATAAAATCTATGTCTAGAGGGAAATCTCCCGGACACGATGGTCTCAGTATTGAACACCTAAAGTACGCGGGCCCCCATTTGCCCAGAGTTTTGTTTATGTTGTATAACTTTTGTATAAGTCATAGTCACTTACCGGATAAGATGTTGCGAACAGTAGTGGTACCCATTGTTAAAAATAAAACGGCAGACCTTTCAGACATAAACAACTACAGGCCTATCTCTCTGGCAACGGTTGTGTCTAAAGTGCTTGATAGCGTGCTTAATACACAGTTAAACAAATACGTTAGTATTCATGATAACCAGTTCGGGTTTCGACGTGGCTTGTCCACTGAGATGGCTGTTCTGTGTGTCAAGCACGCTGTCAATTACTACGCTAAACGTGGCACACCAGTGGTGGCGTGTTTTCTGGATCTTTCGAAAGCTTTCGACCTGGTTTCATACGATTTGCTCTGGAATAAACTCGAAAAATCTCAATTACCGAGAGAACTTTTGAATATCTTTAAATACTGGTATAGAAGCCAGGTCAACAATGTGAGATGGGATGGATGTATGTCTGACCCGTACAGGTTGGAGTGCGGGGTGAGACAGGGAGGGTTGAGCTCACCAACGCTCTTCAACCTGTACGTAAATGAGCTGATAGAGGAGCTCAGCGGCACCAGAGCGGGTTGCTACATTGATGGCGTCTGTGTAAATAATATCAGCTACGCAGATGATATGGTGCTTCTGAGCGCTTCCGTTTGTGGACTGAGGAAGCTCATGGCTATATGTGAGACATACGCTAAGTCCCATGGATTGGCGTACAACGTGCGAAAGAGCCAGATCATGGTCTTTGGGGAGGGAAGCAGGAGGCCAAACTTATTGCCGAGCGTCTTTCTCAATGGTTGTGAGATTCAGCGCGTAAACAGGTTTAAATATCTGGGCCATTTACTGACTCCTGACCTAAAAGATGGTGATGATGTTGAGAGGGAACGCAGGGCGCTGTCGGTAAGGGCGAACATGCTGGCTCGTAGGTTCTCACGCTGTTCAAAGGCAGTAAAGGTAACTCTTTTCAGAGCCTACTGCACTAGCTTCTACACGTGCAGTCTGTGGGCTGATTGTTCGCGTGTGTCGTATGGCGCTCTGCGCGTCCAATACAACAACGCGTTCAGGGTGCTGATGGGGTTGCCCAGATACTGCAGCGCATCGGGCATGTTTGCAGAGGCGCGAGTAGATTGTTTTTACGCGACCATGCGGAAGAGGTGCGCCTCCCTGGTGCGCAGGGTTCGGGGCAGCCCCAACAGCATCCTGTCTATGATAGCGAGTAGACTGGACTGCCGTTATATTAATTACTGCTGCACTACATCCGCAGGAGTTGTGCAAAAAAAATAATAACATTAATGAATAGTTTAGATGTTTCAACTATAATTATTACTAACATAGGTTAAGTCCTTTATAACTAACAAATAATGAGTCATGTTACTTGAATAAATAAATTATATTATTATTATTATTATTACTACTCTCCAACCCATCAGGAACTGAAACTCTAAGGCTGAGTTGCACCATCGTAATTTAACTTTGACAAACGTCAAAATCTGTCAAACTCCATACAAAAAGCACCAGTTATTGTTAATGTTACGGTTAAAATACGGTGGTGCCACTCAGCCTAAAACTACTAAAGGTGGATTCGACCAAACAAGAGTAAATTAATCTCAGAATAAATCGTCAGTTATTCGACATTTTGACATATTTCCCACTGAAACTTAAATGTAAATATTATACTAGAAGTTATTCTCGGATAAAAGTTTGGTCGAATTGGGTCTAAACCTAAAGGAAAAATTATTTAACTACCTATTAGAATTCTACATTATTTCTGATGAACATAGGCGGTACAAAGTTCGCCGGGTCCTAGTGTCACTTATTTGCTAAAAGTTGGCATACCTAAATCCCATTCATGCATTTGCGCACAAGAATCCCCTTTTTTCGTGCTCCAAATCTCTCAGCGTAAAGTTTTGACGTGGATAGCCGTTGACAGCTAGCGGCAGCCATTTTGTACGCGCACGCGTGGGTGCGCCGACCGCAGTCCAGTCAAGCGGTAGCTGGGTGATGTTCTTGGGTGTTCCTAAATCATGTGAAACGGAACCGTTTTATAAAATAATCTAGATTTTTAACCCATAACAGGGAAGCTCTTTGGTCTGTCTGTATCTCACCTGTAAAACCTTTGTTTGTCTGTAGATAATCCGCTTTGCACTGAAGGGAAGTCGGTCCTTACCTTCGAACTCCTCCTAATTCGATGGCTCCTACGTATACTGGCGTAAGTGAAAAAAATAGATTTTACAGGAGAGCCATTTAAGTGGCCAGAACCATATTTTTGGGTCATATCTTCTGACCTACTAAAACGAATTTAATGAAATTTCACATTTAGCCTTAACATGTAATGCTTTTGCTACTGCTGTTATCAATTTTTATATTTTTCTTATATATTTTGAGATTTTACGCATTGCCCTTTTACGTCGTCATATTTCTATAATTTCATGTATATTGTTCAACGTAAAGAGACTTAAATGACAACGTAAATATAATATTTTAAGCGATTACTCTCTTTATTTATGCATGTAATTATATTAATTGTTATCATGTGCTATATCAATAATAAATCAGTTAGAAAAAGTTGTTTATGTATCGTTATTACGTTTTAACGCAAATACGCCCATATACTGTGCTCGAGATTTAGTTAGGTCTTTTAACATAATGTGTCATATTTTTAAAAATTATAAATAACTTGAAAAAATCGAACTGCCTAAGGCGGGAATTGAACCCACGATGCCTTAGGCAGTTCGATTTTTTCAAGTTATTTATAAATTTTCATACAGTTTGAGATGCGACTCTTAACGCTAAAAATTAAATAACTATGTAATGTGTCATAATTTATAAATACAACAATTTGCTAAATATTTTCATGGCTTTATTTAAGATTTGGATTATAAAAAATATACAGGGTGTCCCGTAATGTAACGTCAAGCCGGAACTGGGTGTTGAGGCAAGTTGTGCTGGTTATCAGAAAAATATAAAAAAAAATCTATGTGGCAAATTTTAAAAATAATAGGCATTTAAAAAAAATCAAAAAATTCTACTCCAGGTGACGGTCCTTTTGCTCGTGTTGCCACAAATCTTCACTTTTTCCAAATTTTTTTTTTTTATGTAACCCTGAATAATGCTTCTCTAAATTGTTATCAAAATTACAAAACTAGCTGCTCCAGCTTGGATGAAAAAAATACATTATTCTCAAAAAAAAATTCAAAATAAAAATTTTGCCTAGTTTAAACTGACTGTACTGAAAAAAAAATGTACTACGCGAGTGTGGCAAGTGACGTTATAATTTGGCGCATTTAGTAAGGATTCAAAAATGGTATAACACTTGGTAAATTTTTGCTGTAATTGTCGACAATTTTTGGTTTTTTGGAAATAGTCCCGTTTTTAACTTTATTTACCTTGGTTAAAAAATATTATTCTAATGTGCCCAAAATTCAAGTTTCTGTGACTGACTACCGTACAGTCAGTCATAGAAACTTTTGTCACCATGACAGTAATTAGTAGTTGACATACTGTGACAAAAGTCACCCGTGCGCGCGCGCCTTTACTACCTGCTCTGCCTGCACTTGTACTTGGTAACAGGGATAATAAGGATATGAAGTTTCGGTTATGGATACGGTTACGGATATTAGAATAATATTATACCGGTTTCGGTTACGGTCACGGATATGAAATCATTTCAGATTATCCGAAAGTCTCGGATAATTTCGGTTACGGAATTATTAGAATTTCAAAAATGTAGGTATAATACAAATAGCAAGATGCTGCGTGAGCGTGACCCACATAGCTACTTTATGTACCAACTAAGACGACACCTATGTATGATAAAGGTAAAACAGGCTGGCATATTAGATGGTGCCAGCGAATGCCAGACAAGTTGGTAACAAATATTAAGATTTAAGGTACAATTCCAAGACGGGCCGCAGACCGCAAACTGCAACCGCAAACTGCAAAACTATGAAATCGGCAGCGCGGCATTGCAGCTGCGGCGTGTATACTGCAAATTTCATAGAGTTTTGCAGTTTGGCCTTTATCCGAAACTATCCGTAACTTTTGAATCAGTTTCGGTTACGGTTATGGACATTTTTTATTTCGGATATCCGATAGTTTCGGTTACGGTTACGGATATCCATAACATCCCTGCTTGGTAAGATGGCATTCTCCGTCCCGCTCATACCTTTTAAAATGGCTTCTCCACCTCACTTAAGCCAGAAACTTAAATTTTGGGCACATTAGAATAATATTTTTAACCAAGGTAGATAAAGTTAAAAACGGGATTATTTCCAATAAACAAAAATTGTCGACAATTACAGCAAGATTTTACAAAGTGTTATACCATTTTGTAATCCTTACTAAATGCGCCAAATTATGACGTCACTTGCCACACTCGCGTAGTACATTTTTTTTTCAGTACAGTCAGTTTAAACTAGGCAAAATTTTTATTTTGATATTTTTTTTTGGGAATAATGTATTTTTTTCATCCAAGTTGGAGCAGCTGGTTTTGTAATTTTGATAACAATTTAGAGAAGCATTATTCAGGGTTACATAACAAAAAAAAAATTTGGAAAAAGTGAAGATTTGTGGCAACACGAGTAAAAGGACCGTCACCTGGAGTAGAATTTTTTGATTTTTTTTAAATGCCTATTATTTTTAAAATATGCCACATAGATTTTTTTTTATATTTTTCTGATAACCAGCACAACTTGCCTCAACACCCAGTTCCGGCTTGACGTTACATTACGGGACACCCTGTATATTTATGTAAGCAACTACTCGTATAGATTGACGAATCGTATGATTGGGCTTTATACGTAGCGAAGTTTTGCACATACGCCTATTTGCCTAAAATTTTATTTTGTATCTAATGGAAAAAAAATTTTTTTTCTTACTGACGTTATAGATTAGAGCAAAATGAAATCATTGGTTAAATAATTGGAAAAAGGCGTAAGCGGCAGTTTCGCCTTTATACGTAGGAGCCATCGACTATGTTCTTCTGATTAATTTCGTTACGGGTCCAATGACAGTTTAACTTTCCCCCGGGACAAACTTGACCTTCACTGGTTGGGTTGTTGGCGGTCAAGCTGTAGATCCTGGCTACACAGGAGATTGCAGCGGTGGGAACGAGAGGTGAGAATAGTCCCGTATAAACTATGATTCTCTTTAGTTTTTAATGCTCTAAAAAATAAGTAAAGAAAATGAGAGGATCTAATATAGTTAAATCAAAATATTAATATTAAGTTATTAAACTAAACACGATTAATAGGTACAACTATGTTGTAAATTAACTCATACAGGGTGACTTTTGTATCAGTATCCAAATTTTTATATAATAATCTATGAAGCGAAAGACAAAACACGTATTTTTTATTTTTGTATCGTCCAGTACAAAAAATTCAAAATAAAGCACCCAGAAACAGTCTGAAAAAACACTTACACCGTGGTCACGGCTCACTCGCTCACTCGCACACACGTACGCGCCTGCTCGCGCCGCATTTCATTCATTGCGATACGATTCATAAGTTGTCGATTTTCCCTTCATACTTTCACGGGATTAGGAGACCGTAAAAATGCAAAAGATTTCAAAATGGTAATTAGTTTTAGTTAAACAGACTTACTAATTTATGGTAGAAAAATTAAATACCTACGACAATAATTACGCTATCAAAAACAAAATAAAATCACCGAGAGTAACGGTAACACTACTTTTCTTGTGTACCTATTCGGGGGTATTTAAAAAGTTCATCATTATTTTCATGTGCAATAATTGAGATTGCTTACCAAACCTACCTAACCTAACTACAAACTAACAAATTATGAGAAGGTATTTTAATAATTGCCCAAAGTGCATACCATTTTTCTCCAGACAGACTTGCACGCTTTTGTACATTGTCTTTGAGTTTATTTAAAACTACAGTGTTATTTCGCACTTCGCGTCTCGTGTAGGTACTTACCTACTTGCTCGCGGATCTCGCTTCAGTTTGCCGCTAAAATCGTTCACCGGTTTGGCACTGTTGGGTTTAGTCCTTGGTTACGAAGTCGAGATATTCCTATGGGCCCGGTTCAAACTCTCTCCACTTAAAATGTAGCACCGAATCATTTCATAACACTCGCGCTGCGAATACATCGTTACGTTGACGGCGCGACGGAACGATCGGCGCGCGCAGCGATACGCGCGTCTCGTAATGGGTTGCGCGGGCGACTGATTGATTGATGCGATGCGCCGCGCGGCCAGGCCGGCCGGTCGAGCGTTGCCACACGTTGCCAGCTCTCCGCTCGACCCGCTCTCCCGCAAAATGTTTACGCGCTAAGCGCGGTAACCACACTACGTTATTAATTGGTTAGGAAAAAAATAGTTGATGTTAAAATTTGACCTACCTATTTTTTATTAAAAATGTCATCTATAAACGATACCTAATGTCAGGAAAAAATTTGGATACTGATACAAAAGTCACCCTGTATATTGGGCCAGAAGAACCGCGCCTCGGGCGGTCTGTATATTGCAAAATAAATAACTTTATTACTTACTCACAATAACATTAAACACGTTCACTTTCGCAAATAAGTATGTAGGTACTTACTTTATTTTATACTAGACTATAATTATATATCTGTGAAACTAGCTTTTTTTAGTCTTGTGCATTTCAATCTGTCCCAGAAAGAATGACAAAGGCCCAGTTTTTTTTATCCGTAGTTAATAACCAATATTCAAAATTGAAGTGTCAAATATATTTTTTTAAATCAGAAAAATACATTTTTCGGACAATGGTTAGCATGACTTTTGGTTCATCAAATCAAAGAACCAACTATAAAACTATCTTTATAATAACTTATCAAGCACGTCTTAAACAAAGTAATATAGACAAAGTAATATAGACAAAAGCTCTTTTTCGACCACACACAAGTAAATATATTAAAATGTCCACCAATCCATCCGCTGCAGATAATACAAATCTTTAACGTGAATTATAAAATAGGCTGTCTCTACCATCCACGTATAATATGAAAGGGATAGAGCTAGAGTGGAGGTGTCAAATTTAGATTTAAAAGAATGGTGTCAATTCGACACCATTATCGGGAGACGACGTATGTATAAGACGATCCTGCTTTTACGTTTGGGACTACTTTACCTTAAAATTGGTGGAAAATCAGTCATAATTTTAACAGAATTAATAAACTCAAGTCCTCTGTTTTGCGAGCGAGATAATTCCACATCTTAAATTACAGAATTTCATTCATTTCTCTCCAAGATAGCGACTCAAAAAGTAGAACTACCGACTGTATTTTTGTTTTACATTGCTAAATAACAAGTAACATTATTCAAATTCCAGTATCATTATTATTTTGATTCCAAAATTTACTGTCTAAGCGTTTCAGACATAAAATATTTAGCTCACCGTTTATTTTATTTCACACACATTACAGACGGAAAGTACCAAAAGTACATGCATTCATCATAAAATTGCTGGTATTAAAAGTTGTTTATAATAGCATAGTTACATTTTGCTCAAAACACACATACAGTCAAGTGGGTCGCAGAGATGTCTGTGCTCAACCAACATTTAATGATAAAAAAACACATAAATTGTAGAAGTTAATATCACAAATTACTATTCCCTCGAGATCAAAAAAAAATTTTTACATTTTTATTTTTTTATCTCCGCGGCCTTTTTTTGATATCACACTAAACATCAGCTTACGGACTGGTTTATACATACGGGTCTAAAACCACTTTATCAATAGACGCCGAGAGTTGCTTTCCAGCTGATAACACGGAGGTGTTAATACAAATCTGAATTCTTTGTTTTATGTATAGTTTATTGTTATTGACGTAATTAACTACAGGTTATAGGTACTGCCTTTTTGTTCGGTTCTAAAGTATGTTACTATGTAATTATAACTTATAATATTTATAGTTATTTACTCGCCACATAACTACACTTTGGAAGTTAAAAGCAATAGGTAAAACATGATTAAATCATTAAAATTTAAATTCTAATAATTTAGTTATTTAATTCTAGTTCGATTCCAGCCTTAGGCAGTTCAATTTTTCAAGTCATTTATAATTTACAATTTAAATAGTGTTTATAAGTAGAGCTTTTGCCGGCGTGAATTTTATAAATCTATTTATTTATTAATCTTGAGGATTCCGGGTGAAGCTCGCTTCCACCTTCGGCCTGAACATCACTTTCCATCAGGTGAGATACAGGCCAAGAGTTGTGCCAAGAGCTTCCTCGTTGTTGATAAAAGAAAGTTAAGAAACCTCTAATTTTCTCAATTCGTGCATTTTGTGCAATACAAATTACTTACTTACCTTATTATTAAAAAGTTTTATCTGAGATTGAATCATGAATGAGAATGAATGCTATTAATAGTCCAGTCATTATAGTAAGTTCACCTCGGAATTCGAGATACCCAGCTGTAAGTCTGTAAATACGTGTATATTGACACCCTAAAAGTTGTCTCAAAACCTACATATGGTAGGGTGTAAGCAACTATTAAATTTCAAGGTCAACGGTCACAAAAATCGGTTGTTTGCGCTTTTTTTAGAAATATCTCATTTCCTGTGGGTTTTTTGCTATTTGTATTTATTATCAATATTGTAGAATACTAAATTCTCTACAAATTTTGTTTAAAAACTTTTTTTATACGGTGAACCGTTTTCGAGATAGAGGGCGGAGAGCGCGCGGTCACTGCATCACTTCAGGTCTACTTAAGCGGTTTAGATTTTTCATACAAAAGGATTTTCCCGCTAATTCCTGTGGGAATTTCGGGAATTCCTTGTTGTAACTAAGCTTTGAGTTTACTAAGGTACCTACATGCCAAATTTCAAGCGTCTAACTTCCGTTAAGCGTTTAGATTTTTCATACAAAAGGATTTTCCCGCTAATTCCTGTTCCCGTGGGAATTCCTAAGTATACTATAACCTGCCCAGGTGTATGAAGAATAATTGTACCAAGTTTCGTTAAAATCCGTCGAGTAGTTTTTGTTTCTATAAGGATCATACAGACGGACAGAATTCTATACATGAAATATATTTTCAAAATAACTATCAGGGGGTGATTAGTGATCGATACTGATGCCAAAAATGCAATCAGTAAAATTTTTGTCCGTCTGTCTGTCCGTGCGAAACCGATTTTTGTGACCTTTGACCTTAAAATTTAATAGTTGCTTACACCCTACCATATGTAGGTTTTGAGACAACTTTTAGGGTGTCAATATACAAGTATTTACAGACTTACAGCTGGGTATCTCTAATTCCGAGATTCTTACCTAATTTAAGCTTAAATGACTGGACTATAAAGCCACAGGCAAAATCTAGTAGGTATTTTAGGTATATCAAGTTACAGCAGACCAAATAAAATGATATTTATGATGATTATGGGCATTTCTACTGTACGGTGTATTTTTTCTCAATTCGGTGTTAAAATTTATATTTAGTTTTTTAAGTAGTTTCAATACAAAAAAAATAATGTTACTCCATTCTGAATGTAAAATAAATAATAATAAATAAATAATAAATAAATCTTTGGACATTTTCACACAGCGCCAGCTAGCCCCAAAGTAAGCAACTTAATGCTTGTGTTATGGGTGCTAGCTTAACGGATATACTACTTATATACTTTTTTTTTTAAATACATACATATTATACATAGTAACACCCAGACCCGTCACAGAAATTAAAATTCATCATTTCAATTTCTGCCCGGCCGGGAATCGAACCCGGGACCTCTCGGCATAGTAGTCCGCTCTGAACCACTACACCAAACGGCCGACAAAAAAATAGCATTGTCACTAAATATTGTGAAGTGGTTTATGAGAAATGTTAAGCATCGAATTGAGAGAGCACCGAATTGAGAAAATAAATCACGGAATAGAGAAATGAATCTCCAAATATAAAAATCGCTCCGCAAACTTAGAATTGATGACATTATGAAGAAATACCTTATGTATTTCAATAATTAATATAATAAATACTTAAAACGTTTTGATATCTAATTGCTGGTCTATTAGTTAGATGGTTCATTTTGGGTTTATGTGTCTGAAATACATATGGAATAAAACAAAAATCCTAATCAATGTTTAATTTTTTAATAAGGAACTATAATAAATTCTTAATTTTTATATATTATTTTAATTTTATTTAAATAAAACAAATAAATACATAACACAGGGTCTCTTTGTTTATTTATTCTTAACCTTAAACATAAAACAAATATTGCAAAACCCAAGAGCTAGATTGACCTGACACTATACCGAAGATGTTATATCGGACGTCAGTTTGTACACGATTAAAATGGCACTCAAATAGCTGAAATACAACAAGGCACCAGGTGTTACGGCATTATAGCTGAGCTTCGCCGGTACTAAAGACTCTACAGAAGCAGTTCAATTCCGTCATATTCGAAGAAAAAACGCCTCCGACATGGCACAGAAGTGTGGTAATAGCATTATAAACTCATCTCACTTATGAGGCGTGTTTACAAGCTGTTTTCGAGAGTCCTTACGAATCATGTCGCTCGCAGACTCGACGACTTCCAGTCTCCCGAACAAGCTTGTTTCCGAAAAGGCTTTAGTATTATGGTACACACACAGGTACGCTACGGCAGATTATACAGAAGACCAAGGAGTCGCGATATCGGGGATGATATCGGAGTCATGGCCTCCGTAGAGCCTTTCAACAAGTGGGTCTCAAAATGAACATGGACCATGGACAAATGTCCGTGTTGCACCCACTCCTCTGAAGGTACTACACTCGAAGTTGTTGACAATTGTGTATACCTGGGAAAAGAGTCCAGATAGGTCCAACTTTGAGAAAGAGTTCTATCGCTGAATTCAATTCAACTAAGCATCGATCGGGAAGCTTCGCTATTACGTCTGAACTACCGCAGCGTCTTAAGACAAAAGTCTTCTACCAGTGTGTGTTGCCAGTGATGTTGTATGGATGTGAAACTTGGTCGCTTACTATGAGCTTAATAATAATCAGAAATGTGAATATCGGCAAGAGAACCAAAGTGACCGGCATAGCCCGTAAAATTGCATAAATCAAGTAGCAGTGGGCGGGGCACATAGCTCGTACAGATAATGTCTGTTGGGACTGAAAAGTTGTCGAGTGGAAACCACGGACCAGTGAGCAGCCCCCCACTAGGTAGACCGACGATCTGGTGAAGGTCGAGGGAAGAACCTGGAAGAATTATTTTAATAAGATAGCAATAGGAGTGTATTTTTTTTAATGAAACCTCAAAAAAATAGTTTTATTGTCTTCTGTCCAATGACTGGTACGGTCCAATGATTGGTAGTTCACCCTATTATTATGCTCTATTGATTTCATTATTATTTTAAGTTACACAAACAATTTATATCGCAATAAAAGTATCTATTTTCATTTAATATCAATTCGGTGTACGTGTTTTCTCAATTCGATGCCCCATATTCCGCGGAATTGAGATCCACGGAATTGAGGAAAAATCACATTTCATCAAATTACTCGAAAATATTATAAATTACAACGATTTCTACCAAACGTAATGGCAGATATCAGTTAAATACTTATTTAATTCAGCAGTAATCTCATTAAATACTTCATGAACATTATTAATATCGCACACCGGTTTGAGAAATGACCAGTGACCAAAAATTCTGAGTGATTTCAAACCTCTGAAAAATGCTCCTCAAAGCGACTGATCCCTCTTTTATACTGCTCGACCACTCGAGTGCAACTGCTAGTTTATGGGAATCAGTCGTGGGTGTTCGTATTGTGCGTTGTTAGTGATATAGGAGCACAAAAGTAAAAATCACGGAATTGAGGCACACACGTCGGACAAAATTTAAATGTGTTACTGTATTAAAACCCAAGGACTTGCAATAAAGAAACTCATTTATATAGCTTTATTAACTATCACTTGTTCTGTGAATGTGGGTTTCATAATGGGGAAGTTATTATTTCAAAAGTTATGAAGCAAAAACGAGTAAATTCTGGAAACCGGACACTCCATTTTAGGCCAAATTTCGCCCGTTTTTGAACTTTCGGATTTTTTCAAGGCGAGATGTAAAACCTGGCGGTCTTCTAAATATGCTCTCCATCAAGTCAAGAGTCCTATAAATACGTGTGATTTTTTTCAAGTCCGTACTTCAATTTTAAAGGTACTTTTTTCGCCCCAGTAGGTCGATCGGTCGTCCCCGTAGAAATGCCCTTATCCACAAATTTTAAATGATCCTTGTATCAATATTGCCTCAGTAATTGCTGCAGGTAGCACATCAAATAAAAATTAAATGTGAAAGAAATTATTAATATTATAAAGAGAAAGCCTCTCCAACCCGTCTGGCCAGTGTGAGGAGTGTAGGCCAAATCCTCCATTTGCCTCTGGTAAATTAGAGGGTCGTGCTCCTGCAGTGGAGACTGAATGACCTGATGATGAAGACCGGGTTATAATACATATGTGGAAATACTAGCACATATGTAAGAAATCATCATCATCAACATCATTATCATTTCAGCCATAGGACGTCCACTGCTGAACATAGGCCTCACCCAATGCTTTCCATGTTGATCGATTGGTAGCGGCCTGCGTCCAGCGCTTCCCTGGTACCTTTATGATGTTGTACCTTTATGTAAGAAATATTAAAACTAATTTTAAGACCCTTTGCTCGAGGTTGAGTCAAGTGTGAGCTTTGATTCCATCTAATGATAATGAAGCTCGCTTCCACCTTCGGCCTGGTCATCATTTTCCATCAGGTGAGATGCAGGCCAAGAAGCCTAAGGCCCGATTCGACCAAACTTTTATCCGAGAATAACTCCTGGTATAACTGGCACACTGACAGTTTCAGTATGGGAAATATGTCAAAACTGACGATTTCTGAGATTAATATTTACTCTTGTTTGGTCGAATCCACCTAGTCTAGTATTTTTTAAAATCGATAACCACACATGCAAAACCGCAGGCAGAAGTAAATAAATGGTATTATCAATAACTTTACCTTATTAATGTACAAACCAATTTGGCCATTTTGTATCGCGAATAAAATATCAAAATACATTATAATTAATTCAACCATCATCTGAAACCTTATACTTTGATGGTTTTGTCGTCGAAATTGAATAAAATCAAATAAACATCGTATTTGATTCCTTGTGCGCACCATAAAGTATGGTGTCGAGAGAGATGTAAAGATTTAAAATAATATTGTGTCAATGTAAGTTAACACCTGCTCGACATACAATAAAAGCATAACCACTGGATAAGGTAGTGTTCCAGGAAGAAAGCAATGCTATAGCTATAGAACAGATCTTTTGTTAAAAAAATCTCTAAACATTGCAATAAAAACATACACTCTAAATAGAGAAACCTAGAAAAAAACTATGTTACAGCTATACTTGAGTTACTAAAAATTACTTGACAGGTTTACCAGTATATTCACTGTCAAAAGCTTACTTGGTAAAACTGGGGGAGAATGCCACATGGCTTTAAGCTCGTCTTTTTGTACTGATTATTTTTATGTGTGCAATAAAGTCTTTAAATAAGCAAATAAATAAAACTTATAAAATTTAGAACTGCACAAAAGTGCCATTGTTGTACTTAAGGTTTTTCAAAAAATAATCAGCCCTTTCGTTCGTATTAGTTCATGATTAAGTGTTTCTTTTCCAAAAATTTAAGAATAGGTAACAACAAAAAGGTAAAGAACTTCATGATCGCATCTTAATCATTTTTTTGTTTTGTATTCAAATGGTTAATTTTGTTTTGTTCATTAAATATTCATACTTTCGTTTATAACTCCGAAACTACCTACAAATATCTGTGTTATTGTGATGTCATATTATGACGTGGGCAATTTTTAATAGCATTTAGCTAGCTCAGCATAGCTGCCATCATAAATTTTGAACTGTGCATATTACCCTTTTACGATTTTTGATGTCATGATTATTATGTGGGCAATTTTTGTTAGCTATGAACTAGCTCAACATAGCTACCATCATTAATATTGCACTATGCGCGACCCTTACGCCTAGTCGCCACCTTGGCCCAAAAAACCGAACCCGGGACTTCATTGGATGTCAATTATTGCACTCCACAGAGTCAACGGTCCTGCCTTCATTCACAATGGAATGTTTGCGTACATCTGTTCCTTTTTAGGGATCAGTGGGGTGATGAAAAACCCTTTTCGTTCGTTTCTGCCAAATGACGTTCACTGCTGGACAAAAGTCCTCCCCCAAGGCTTTCTATAACGACCGGTCCTGCGCTGCCTACAGCCAGGTTCTGCCCGTGACCTTCACTGGATCGTCGGTCCACTTAGTGGAGGGCCTGCCCACACTGAAAGAACCTTTTGTATAGTGAGAAAAAATTGGGACACTTTTTTTTTTTTTTTGGAAAGGATCAAATTATACTGGGACATGAAAGCCAGCCTTTCAAGTCATGGTTTGACCAGCGGGGATTTAGATAAATTACTAGTTTATGATTTTGTGTTTATTTTAATTTATTTATTTAGTGTCAAAACACAGATTTATCTATCAGTATTTACTCGTATTGCAGCTCTCATGAAAAGTGCATAGAGCATGCAAATCGATTTAACAATTTTAAAAACTCATTCATTACAAAACGCACTCAGTTATTTCAAATTCGCATGTAAAATACAGATAAAAGTTTCAGAAACTTTATTTTGGACTCTTATGTCAAAAAATCAAAATTTTCTTTATTTGTTTAGACTAATTAAGTTCTTGCAAATCGTCAAATGCTCTTAAGGAGCCTATACATGTCTTATTCTTTTTTTGCCCTACCAGCGCTTCGAGACAAACATTTGGCAAGTGCTGAGAAGAAGCGCCGCAACAAACTCAGTCACCAATCACTGTCTGCCGGTTTTAAAATATAAAAAAGTAGGAAGTTACAATATATTCAGAAGCATGTACCTACTTTTAAGTAGGGACTTTTTACTTTTGCAACGTAAAGTAGGTTCTTACTCTTTCCAAAATAATTTTATTGAATACGGAACCCCTGACTTTATGAGCGGTGGTTACACACGTCGGAACTTTTTCTTACAACACTTACAATGAATCATTGAGTCCCTGAGGCGTAAAATTTTGATCCCAAGTCCTTATTATAACAATAGAATGTCTCTTACATTGTTATTCGATACTACCCTCAAATAATAGATTCTAAACTCAAAACCGATGTACGAAGGACCAAAACTATTTGTAGATTTTTAACAATCACTTCACTAAACTCCTTATTGTATAACTTGAATAGTTATAAAAAAAATTACACTCAAAATCACAAATTAAAACCCCGTACCATGATACTGACTAGCGACTCTTACGATTCCGGTGTAAACTTTCGTTTGAAATAAACTATGCAAAAAATCTACTTCTCCTATTTAACACGTTAACAGTTTAAGTTACGAAGGCCATAATAACGAATCGATTGACACCTTATTCATCAAAATTGGATGAATATTTTAACCCTTTCACGCATATGGGACTCACTTGTCCCCGCATAGTTTTTACGATTTACAGTAATACTAGTTAAGTTAAACCCTTTGTAGTTTAATATTCTTAAATTTTATTATTATCTTTTATGTAAATGCGCTATAAATAATAAAAAACGCGATTCTTTGTGTAAAAAAATACTGGCACAAAATGTGAAAAAAAATTTCGTTAGACGTCAAAATTAAAAAATATTTTAATATTACTTAGCAGCTTTTTGCCCATTATTTTTCTTCCGATTTACATTCACTAATAAGTATAATTATCGTTTTATTACATATTTTCGATTTTCTTCGTATGCATAATGAATATTATGTAAAAATCTGTAATGGGACACGGGTGTCCCTATGTGCGTCAAAGGCAACTTGGTTTTTACTAAGGATATTGTTTGCCTCGTTATAATTTGTATGTTTATATTGATGTTTTATTTATAATTCATACATTTTTTGTAAATCATTTGTCTTCAAATCGACTTGAAGAAATTTTGCTCAGGAAAGACGAAATTTAGAAGTCATGATGACTGACAATAGTGACAACGAGGAAGGTTTCCTCCTTGATGAAAGGGTGTCTACTGCTGGACAGAGGCTTCCCTGAGGATTTCCACAACAATTGTTCCTGTGCTGTTCGTATACATGAATGTATATGAGCAGCACAGGAACATGAGGCCTGCAACATTGCGTCTTCCTATCCCTGGGCGCCACTCGAGAAATTTTCTGCCCAAACGGCCATCACTTCTGCGAACTATGTGCCCTGCCTATTGCCGCGAAAGTTTGGTAATTATGCGGGCTATGTCTGTTACTTTGAGTCTCCTGCGGACTTCCTCATCACCCTTTGGGTGACTTTGAGCCTTCTCATAAGGCCCATAGTGAAGGAACACATCTCCGTTCCGTGCGTCATCGCCGCCAAGCCAACACACATTGGTCAACAACATTGACTTTCAGTCAAAGGTCTTGAGACACTGCGGTATTTTAGATAATAAGATGTTGCGAAGCCACTTGGATGCTGTCCCCCCAAGTAAGATTCAACGATTGTAGTCATGGCATGGCTGAGACCTTGGAAGACCTAGAATCAATGCTCTATGGCCTCAGTAGAGGCTCTCAATAAATGCGATTCAAAATAAACATGAACAAGACGAAAAACTTATGTCAAATATCCGTGTTACACGCACTCCTCTGAACGCTGGAGACTCTACACTCAAAGTTGTTCTTGAAACAAACAGTCTAGTTAGGTAGGTCTAACTTCAAGAAAGAGGTCTATGATGAGATGAGGATCAAATATAAAAATACGTAAGATATGATGCTATCTATTTTAAATTTCTTATTATAAATATTAAAAATAAGCTTATTGATTAAATTTGATGTGTATTTGTAGTGTGATTTGTATTTATTTTGCAATAAAAGCATCGGAAGTATTTTATTTTCAATATATGAGGCAATGTATACCTTAACGCATATAGGGACATATGTGTCCCCGACTGAAAAACACTGAAATACATAGCACTTATATTTTCTGTATTACTTTTATGTTAAATTAGACTAAAATAAATAGATATAACTAAAGAAAAAATAATTTTATGGTTTGGAATAGTTATAAGCGTGTAAGGGTTAAGAGCTACGGAAGAACATACCTAAATACAATCATCATCATCATTTCAGCCACTGCTGAACATAGGCCTCCCCCAATGATTTCCAAATTGGCCGATTGGTAGCAGCCTGCATCCAGCGCCTACCTGCTACCTTTATGAGGTCATCTGTCCACCTTGTGAGTGTCAGAAATGAGAAGATCCGTAAACGAACTAAAGTCGCAGCCATAGCCCGACGGATTAGCAAGCTGAAGTGGCAATGGGCAGGGCACATAGCACGCAGAACTGTCGGCCGATTGAGCAGCAAGGCATATTAATTTCTGTAATTTGTTGTTCGAGTGTGCCAAATAAATGTATTTTCTTTATTTCTTTCTTTCTGTCTTTCTTTCTTTCAAGGTTCTGGAGCGGCCACAAAGATTCTACTAAAATCATAACCCTCCCTTTTTGGCATCGCTGTAGTCGGGCAAGCGATCAAATTTTCGTGGTACAGGGGTTGTAATACGATATTTTTAATTTACCGCCATTTATTTCGTTTCGAATTTGCGCAAATCCTTTATATACGGGAAACTTTGTTATTTGATACTTTGCTGGTTTTCGGACGAGTGCTTACGTATAAATTACTTTTTACCTAGAATTTGGCAAATTGCCTATTTAGCTGTTAAAATTTGTAGCCGAATTTAAACAACTTTTATTACAAGTAGCTTAAATAATAAATTACTAGGAAAACTGTGGTTCAAGCATTAGTTCTTTGAATTAGCTTACTTCAAATAATGTTTAAATTATTGAATATTCCTGTCTGCTAAATCTTTGCGCTTAGTAGGTACCTACTACTCAATTCTTTAAAAAATTTACCTTATCTAACTCTTATGAGTAATCAATAAAACACTTTTAAGTACCTACCTAACACCTATTTTAAATTCTAATTCTCTTTTCAGCTTTTTCGCACCACTTCGAGAAATCATAATTGGCTGGACCGATTTTGAAATATTTGTAACAATATTTCTGTAGTTAATACTAACTTGTAGTTGAAACGACGCCTACAGTTACCTACTGTTTAAAATCATAAGTATTGACAGGCTTTTCCAATTGTCTCCCTAACTCAATGGTTCTTCACTGGTTGGGTTGTTGGCGGTCAAGCTGTAGATCCTGGCTACACAGGAGTTGCAGCGGTAGGAACGAGAGGTGGGAATAGTCCCGTAATTCAATGGTGAGACTTATGCCCGTTTTCACCATCACTCAGTAATTTTTAAGTGGCCCCTATGAAAACAAAATTCCTATTATGTGTTACCAGGGGTCACTTAAAAATTAGGGATTGATGGTGTAAACGGGCAATAGACAGTCGCCCGGCAAGCGAAAGATCGCAAGTTCAAATCCCACCAGAGGCAAACTTTCAAGCAAAAATTCACATTTTAAACATTTATCGTTATAAACGCATTATTATTAATAAACCTCCAAAAATTTCTTCATTACATCCTACTTACTGTAATGTCGGAGATAAATCAAGTCGTTTCGTCTAGGGATGTTATGGATATCCGTAACCGTAACCGAAACTTTCGGATATCCGAAACCGATTCAAAAGTTTCGAATAGTTTCGGATTTAGGTAGGTAGTTTAAATTGTTTTTTGTATAGCATTATATGTAAAGGCATAACAGCCTGATTTACCTTTATAATGCCATCTAGTAATAATTTTTATTGTTTTATTACTTTTTATTCGATGTAAAGTGTGCGGCCATGAATGAACCATGTTGGACAACTATTGCAAATTTCATTCTAAAGCTCAGATATCCGTAACCGTAACCGAAATTTTCGGATATCCGAAATAAAAAAATATCCGTAACCGAACCTGGTATAATATTATTCCTATATCCGTAACCGTCACCATAACCGAAACTACATATCCATACATCCCT